>NW_023396559.1:300000-470470 GCF_011125445.2 Fundulus heteroclitus | reverse complement strand
AAAACAGTCCTGATACCATTCACAATTGTTTCGATCATAAAATAGAGTAACAGGCGGGGGGTCAGGGGAGGAACATAGGGAGCCAAGGAGTGATCCAGTTTCCACTTTTGGAAAACCGCGGATGCCCCGATGTGCAGTTTTCAGGATCTTCCTCTTTTCTTTTTTACCTGAGCTGTTTTCAATCACCTGCCGCATACCACCGAACTGTTCTGCTTCTGATTTCCACAAAATATGGGGTCCCCACCCGGTTTCATCATGATCCTCCCTATCAAATTCACCCTCCATTATAAAATCTGTAATATATTGTTCACTTATAATTATCACTACAACAATGTTATTTTGCCTGACAACCGCAATGGGAATCGCTCGCTCTTGGCGTCTTCCCCAGTCACACTTTAACATTCACACTGTTTTCTGCTAATTAGGCCGGTCCTTGCTGGTGTGTGTGTCCGCTCACGGTTTATTTATTTTTATTTTTTTTAATCTTTATTCCCTGTCCGGTCTTGCTGGTGTGTGTGTTCCAGCTCACGGCTCATACCGGTCTTCCTGGTTTTATGGTAGTCACGGTTCCTTATAAAAAGATTTCTTGAACGCACAGGACTTATTCGTGTTTTGTTATCCCCACACCTTATTATTTTTCTACTCTGTTCTTAGTTCTGTCAATTTTATGTCAGAACTCTATAACGTCTGTAATCGGAGTTTCACAGAATTACGCCCTGTTAAATCTCCGCATTCATACAATTGTATTTTGCCTGGTCTTGCTCTCAATCTATATGTAGAATTCAGGTTTCTCAGTCCCCGGGCCTCTAACCCAGCAAAAACGATTCCCCGTCGAGACCGCAGTGAGCCGCCACGCTCAAGAATCTCTTTAGATTTCTCGAACTCACAGGACTTACTCTATTCTTAGTTCTGTTATTTTATTTCAGAACTATTTGCCTGTCTCGTTCTCAATCTTTTATGTAGAATTTGCGGTTTCTCAGTCCTCGGGCCTCTACCCAGCAACAGCGAGCCGCCACGCTCAAGACTCTATTTATACATCTCTGAACCACACTTATTCAAAACTGCTCCAAGGCACTCCAAATAATTAATTTAACAGACTTGGTCTACAAGGACTTGGGACACATATAAATTTAGCCTATATTCTTCTAAGCCGAAATGCAGATTCGATAAAACAGGTTCTGCTTACCTTTTTATTGTGGCTAGCCTGTGTCCCGCGTCCGTTCGTCCCAGTCGGATGTCCAATTCAGCCTGTCACCCTGAATCCCGGACGAGCCCCCAATTGTTGAAGCCGCTGTTTGCTCCCCGGGTCCGTTGAGTCATGTGCAGGACTTAAGAGTGCAACAAAAACTTAGCCAAGGAAACAGAATTGAAGTTTCATCCTTTGCAAAAGTAGAGAAGTTGCACCAGCCAACACCTGCGAGCAACAACTCTGTCCTCTTCCTTGTGCAGGCTCTTTTATTACTTCAAAGGGAGGGTCTCACAGAGTTACATGAGCGAATGACAACACACTGTTGCCCAATCAATTCTACACCTTAACAATACTTCTACCCTATATGGGGTTGCTTCTATGGCTGCCCACTGTACTGGTTCTTCCGGTCATTGCTTGCAGGCTGCTACTACACTTGTTCTTCCGGTCATCACCTGCAAGCCGCTGACCACAACCCCGGACCTTGAGCTAAACAAAAGGTTGTCCAAGACAGAAACCCGTCTTGCAAATTCCAAAAATTCCAAATTCTTTTACCAACAGGCCCGGTTTTGAAGCTTTCTGCCAGCTATCTTAAAAGCATATTAAAGCATATAAACACATGTTAAACCTTCATAAAAGTGTAAGAAACGGATCAAAGTTAATACATTCCACACAGGTTAAAGAGGAAAGAGCCCATGCAGCTTTGTTATTTATTTTGCAGTCTTCTCATTCAATTCTCCTAATACTTTTGGTCCCTTGAAAAAGAGACGGCTACGTATTCCTATAATCCTATACCCTACCCTTGCTACAATTTGGATGTGAAAACTCAGATTACAGCTGAGAGTCTGTACTTCAGGCCCATATTGATTACATAATTGTACCCTGAATAAGTTTTCATAAACAGCTAAAATAACAAAACTTGTGCCGCTGTCCAAACTGTATATCTTCATCAGAACTGTGGTTGATACAACCTAAATTTGCCTTTAATGCGAAGAAAACCCTTAAAGGTACGTTCATAACGAATGCAAACAACTTTTTGCGTTAATCACTTGGTGTTGGTTGCTTGACTTTTCACTTGTCTCGCAAAAAAAACTGCGCTGACAACACAAAGAGTTTTCACCGAGCTTGCTTCACCCGCAACATTAGATAGGAGGAACATCTATCTTCTTACCAGTTTTTCTTGTCAAACTTCAACTCACTAAGGTGGACATGGATTTTACATAGTGAGTTACAGTGCTGTATGTATTTCTTATTTCACTTTGCTCTAGTTGCCTGTACAACTGTGCCTATTCCCAGTTTCAGTTAATTCTTCATTTGCGCCTCTCGCATACCTCGAAACGCGTCGTTTTTATCACTGACAATCAATTGGCTCCTAAAAATGCCTTTAACCAGGGATAACATATAAATTACCTACTCCATTCGTCTTTTTGCCGTTTGTTGTGAATGTACCTCAAGGATTGTGTATGTAGGTTCTGTTTGTTTATTTTTTCTCTTTGCTTCCATGTTTATTGCTTTAAGGACAAAGAAAGCTGCCGCTCTTCATCCTGGAGCAGACTGGAAGGTCCTCCTCCATTTACCAGAGATTGAGAAATGGCTGAGAGCAACCAGCGATCGAGTTGCACAGCTAACTTACTCTGTTGGACAAGACTGTGACAACAGACATGTGGATGTCCACCTAGTACAACTTAAGGTAGACAAAAAGTGTGTTGTGGGCTGTTACTGTGGAACTCTCTTATGTCTGTGTCACTTCTTTTTCATGCAGGTTTGGTGGAAACAGATTGGTCGCAGTCATTCTGTACTTGATTGGAAAAACAAAGTTTCAATTCTAGAGGACCTTCTTTGATTCTAAATACTGCAGGTTACAAAACATAAAAAAATAAGCAGTCAAACAGTCATGTTATAGGATGCTGACCAATTTGTTAATCTGAGAAAAATCTAATGAGGACCTTTGTGGCAGGCTAAAATTAGCCTTCAGATTCCAAAGGTAATGTTCTTCTCACAAGATGTGCACTGGCATCACACACACACACACACACACACACACACACACACACACACACACACACACACACACACACACACACACACACACACACACACACACACACACACAAACACACACACTTTATTAGTGTTTGTGCTTTCAATTCAGTTCAATTTTATTTTTATAGCACCAATTCATGAAATATGTCATCTCAAGGCACTTTCCAAAAACAAATTCATTCAGATTATACAGATTGGGTCAGATTATACATACTTCCCAGTTAGATCAAATTTTACTTTTTGCTCACCCTTTACAATGTAATTGTAAAGTTAACCAGCCAGTCTACTTTCAAAAAATAAAATGTTGTCAAACTTACATGTTGGTAAATAGTAAATGGACAGAATTTATATAGCACTATATAAAAGTCTGACTTATATAGTAATACTGATGACTCAAAGTGCTTCAATCTATAACCACATTCACTCAATCACACACATTCATACACAGACCGGTAGGCAGCTTGGCTTTGCCCAGGGGCACATCAACAGGAGGATGCTGGAATCAAACCCACAATCTTCTGATTGCAACAGGACTACTCTATCTACTGAGTGTTATGGTTACTGCTGGTGAACCCGATACTCAGCCAGACACAGATACGTTAAAAGGTTTATTGAAAAGATGAATAATGGAGGATGAGGCAGGCAAGCAGTAACAATCTTGGCAGATGAGTCTTAGCTGAATGAGCAGGCAGGCAGAGATGAGCAGGAGATCAGAACAGGCGATGTATGCCAGGAAACACCCAAACCAGCAGAGCAAGTGGCAGGGACTTATGGAGAAACAGACAAGGCTGCAGACACTGGCAATTTAGCTTAGTTGAATAAACAGGCAGGCAGAGTCAAACAGGCGATGTGAACCAGGGAACCACCAGAGCAAGTGGATGGAACTCACAGGAAAAAAGGCAGAATTGCAACAGGCAATCTTAGCAGAAGAGTCCAGCTGGCTGAGCACACTTAAGTTGGTAGAACAAGGGCATATCACACTGGCCGCTCCAAGAAGACAGTGAGACGTTCTGGCAGGGATGAGTAGGCAGAAGAAGGTATATGTAGGCTGGTGAACAGGTGAGCTAAGTAACTAGTTAGTGGCAACAGGTGGAGATGATCTAGAGCAGGGTGGTGGCTGGAGGTAGAGGGAGCTGATTGGGTAGTGGCTGGTGACTGAGAGGTGACAGGCTAAATGAGAAAAGTTGACAAAAGTCCAAAGGCAAAAATAAACAAAAACGCAAATCATGACACTGAGCCACAGTTGTTCTCTGGTCAAGTTTAAATTCAACCACATAAATTTGTGGGGATGGCATTTTCCTAAAACTACATTCAGGATATTTTTCCTGCAACATTCTTGTGAATTTTATTGTTGGTTATTTACCCATTTGTTAAAATTTTCTGACCTCTGGTTGGTTTGAATATGATATAGGTAGTACTTGTCCTTAAAGGGTCTCGTGATCAGGGACCTCAGCAGTTAACATTTCTGAAAGGCCTGCTCTAGCTTATACCAGTGGCTGCTCAATAGAGTTGCAAAGGGAGAGATGAGAGGGAACCATTTGTAACATCAAACCGTTTGTAAACATTTGACATCAGTGATAAGACACTCATATGAAGCATGTAATCTAACGGAATTTATATGCCCTGCAACCTTTTCTTTGAGCAGACCAATGACCCATTTTTAACGCAGCTTACCTCACTCCAAACTAATTTTTCCAAATAGCCACTGCACTGGATATAATTCCTGAAATATCCATTGCATTTTTCAAATAACAGTTACTTGTGGGATTCTTTGAAGGGTTAATGAAGAAAGTAATTCGTATTTTCACCATATGCCTACTGTTGGACACTGAGTAGTACACTCAGGCTGGTCTCAGCCTGGTTGACTTACTCTGCTGGCAAACTAACTTTGTAGCATTGATGATACTCACCAGCTGCATGGGTGTCCTCCATCTGCTGTGGCCTGGCCAGCATGTTCTTTTGTTTTTCATTTTTCATGTTTGAATCAAGATTTCTTTAGCATTTACCTTGTTGTGGTGCAGTTTGTGTGTCTTTCTTCTTTTCATGAGCTATTTCCCGCGAGAATAGATAGAGCAACTTTGCTTTGATAAAAAGGTTTTGACTTTACATCAAATTTCTCACTAGTAAAATGGACAATACTAGCTGTTCATGTTAAACTAGTGTTGTGCAATTACACACTGTTTTAAAGTTATTTAATGTTTAATAAATAACTCTGTCTGGTATTGTCCGGTGAATATCAGCTCTAGAGCTGCATGCCTAGCTATGCATTTATGTTTAAACATACATTTTGTGAATACTTATTTGTGTGTCTAGAAACAGGTGCGCAAGTTGATTGTTCAACATCCGGCTTATGACAACACTATTCTTTCAGTGTTGAGATGCTAAACCTATAGGAATTACAAGCTCTGTAGCGACTGCTTACCTTTCTTTAAGAATTACTAGCTTTTGCGCAAGGCTGCACCTTTTAAGGAATTACTAGCGTATACAACTTATGCTTCTCACCTTTCTTTTAAGGGGAAATTAGTAATTTTAGCTTCATGAGCACCCCCTTTCCACATTAACAGGGAGGCACCTCAGATTAACTAGAAGTTAAATCTGGAAACAAATGTGTTCTACACAACACAAAATAAGTAACTAAACTACTAAGCAAAATGAAGATAAAAAGCAGCTATAGAACTATGTACACACACTAAAAGACACAAAAGACAAAACAAAGTGGTTGATCATCATCATCAGAATAGTTAATTGAATCTTGGTTCACTGCAGATCTGAGTTAAAGAATCTAGAATGATCTTAAATTAGTTTAACTAATTCAGAATATTTGGTATGTGTTTCAACCGGTTTACAATGCAGATCCTGAGTTAAACAAAACATTATTTGATAAAATAACATTTTAAAGAAAGATTTTCTCAGTAAAATCAATAACTTTAGGGACGCTTGATTTATTAATGTGATTATACATCCGGGAGGCTAGGTGTCGCTGTAGCGATCGGTCGCTAAAATCGGCTAATCCTAAAGTTAAGCAAAACACCTTTAAATTGACATTAATATTCCATATTAATGCGGTGATAATGCTCGTAGCATTATCGAATGATGGTGGAGCGAAACGAACCTTATGTTTGAAACGAATCGTAGTTGTGCATCCAGGAAGCCGGAAGTTACAGGAAGCTAATAGTATTTAGGCTAGCGGACATTCGGCGCTAACTTTAAAAAGTTTGGCTTTATTCTACTCATAATGAGCGGACCGGATAAACACAAACATTGATATTCCATCAATGTATAAAACCCTTGTGGAGATAACCTTTCTTATAACCATAAAACACACTTGAATTACATCGGCAATGGCATGGTATCAAAATGCTAACTGGAGCTATGTCGGTTAACTCCATGTGTTTAAAAACATAAACCTTCTAAAGGTTTAACTTTCCCTGTTTTTCTGTTCTCTCTTTCAATTCTGTTCTCTCTCTTTTCGGCGACGGTCACTTTTTCTCTCTGCTCCGGCTCTGCCCCCCCTCCCGCTGCTGCTGTGTCTTGTCTTTCTGAGCACTGTCTTCATATCACCGGAACTCTGAAAACTATGGTTCTGGTAAGCTGGTCTCTCAATGCTATTGATCAAATTTTTTCGACTGGAAGGCAGGGAAGAGGGGACCCGTCCTGTCCTGATGGGACCCATTTCGTGGGATACACCCTAGATTCCTGGAACAGGTGGAAATTTTGTCAGTCGAGGACGTGTAAGACGTATACATTTTTGGATTCATGATACTAGGATTTCTGCTAATTAGATTGGGTGGATTTTTGATGCATCTGCAAATTCAACGGATGTTGGTAGCAATTATGGCCTTGATCAGGCTACTGGCTGCATATGACGTGATTACTAAGGCGGTGAACGAACAGACCCGTAATTTGGAGGAGCAAAGCTGGATGTGCTGGAATGCAGACTGGCTTCGGTGGTTGAACTCAAAGGACAGATGGGATAAAATCTGGATGTGAAACGTGGAAAAAAAGCCCAACAAATTTGGAATATTGGATTTGCCACATGGAGCCAGCAACAAAGGACTCAAAGCTGACAGAAAAGTTGGTGCAGCTTGTTCTCATAACAAATTGTGTATTTGGATTATGCCTCCCCTATCAATAAAGCTCCCCTGGATGTTATGGCGAGAGAGCTCAGAGCTGCTCCCCCCACTCCCTCCTCCCCCACGGACATCTGTGGATGTGTTCTGAACTGTGGCGCCGGTTGATAACTTTTCCATCATATCAAGGACAATGGCCCTCTGGAGAGCGTTCATGGAAATAAAACAACTTTCACCTGAACACATACACATAACTGATGCCCACAACAACATACAAACTTCATGCAACTAGTCTCCCCCTGCATAAATGTTTGTGATGTATGTGATGGATGGTTGTACTGGAACTGTAATTTCCTTCTGGGATTATTAAAGTATTTCTGATTCTGATTTATTTCTCTGCCAAACCTGTCGGTGCCTCGTGTCAGTGCGCTTCACTTTGGGCATCCAGTTGGAAGAAGTTGAAAGCAGGGGATAACTGTTTATCAGCATCAGACATGCAGCCAGCCGAAGCGCGTCGGAACAGTTTGAAGACTGTTCCGACGGTTTGAGACCCTGCACGCAGTCTTTGATTCGGTCGCAGCAGGCAATTTCAGCTCACCTCTTGTCTCAGCTTGGCAACATTGGTCCTCATCTGGCTGCTCCGGCTCCGTTTAGAGTCTATTTCCTGCAACAGCTGAGTAAGCAAAACAAAGCTGGTTCGGCATAGACATATTCTCTCACTTTGGCATCGCTCCGCAGAGGAGGAATTACTCCCTATTGCTGTCCCAACGAAACAACGGGAAATGAGTTTCACAGAAAGCACATTTTTACTGAGCCCGTGGGCCTTTGAGTCCCATGAGGCCCCCATGCATGGCTGGCTCGTCCAGGGCAGACTCTCTACTTGAGAGTCCCAGGAAGTGGAGATAGTGTGAGGAGTGGTCTAGGCTCATAGCAGGGCATCCTGCTGTGAGAGGCTGTCTCTGCGTAGATGAATTAAACTCCTTTGCATACAACCAATTTTGATTTCTCCTCAGATTACATGTTTACAATTCAATCTGAATTCTAGTCCATGGCTCTAAAGAACACTAGCTTCCATGAGGGAACATGGACTGAAAACTGCACAGAGCAGGCAAACAGCCCCCACTCACTTAAATTTGCAGCAACCCTTGTGGACAAGCCAGACACTTTATGGAGTTTTATGGTCAGATGGGACAAGAGTCAAACTGATCATCTACCCTGATAGTATGTAAGTTAATAATAACAATTAAAGCTGCAAGTAGCATTGGTCAGCCCTCGCAGTCAAGCGCCGCTTGGCTTGTGTTGTAACCGCAGATCAGCATTGGCACCTTCATACTTTCCTGCCTACGGTGGCCTGCTGCCAAAATGGTAAAATGATGACATCCTTCATTGAAAAGGCTAACTGTGTTCTAACTAGGTGTGGCTACAGATCATTCATATCCAGTTTGAAACAAATAGAGCCAAATATATGCAAAGATTGAGCTGTTGTGGTGTTGGTGTCCTGAACGGCACTTTACTCTGGCCTTAATAAAACTCCAGTGGCTTGACAGCAGATGGTCCAAAATACTGCTGCACTTCTTTTAACTGCTACCTGTCATGATGCAGCCTGAAGGCTGCACTCGGAACATTTCTCACTCCGTCTCCTGTGCAGCCCTGATTAGGAGCACCTGTCAGGCTGCAATCACCATGGACTCATTCCACCTGCTAACACCATTATATAAACTCACCTCAGTTTGTCCATGGTTACTGGTTCGTCTGCAGTCTTCTGACCATCATGCCTGTCCTGTTTCCCGTTTGTCTCCTGGTCCTGTTCCTGTCTGCTCCGGTCTGTTCCTGTCTGCCAGTTCCTGCACCCCTGCAACTTCCGTCTGGTAAAATGACTCTGGCTTTCATCGTCCACTTCCTGCTGCTTCAATAAACTCTGGAAACCAGCTCTGTGTGTGTGTGCTGTGTTCTGGGTTCATCCAAGACAAATCATGACACTACCAGGAAACGACAACACATTTCTCCATTTTAACCACAATTCATTGGCTACAAGTTCACATTTGGATTGATTTTAAAATTATTAGGCTCAAGGAGCTAAGTGCTGCAAAGGCCTATTGTAATTCTATTGTTAATTAAGCCTGAGCAGCGAAATCGCTGCTTCTTGTTCTTCATCGTGTGGGAGGAGTGTGACCGAAGGAGAAGGGAGAGCATGTGAGAGTGTTTTTTCTAACCTTTTCTGTCCCTTTTTCACTAGGTGTATGTAAATATAGTTTACAGTGGTGTTTTTAGTTTGGGTTATTAGTTGTTCGGTGGCTTTTGTGGGTTGTGTGGCTGTCGGGTGTGGCCCAGCGGCTGGGTTGACATTTGAAACACCATGGCGTTGTGAGTGCAGGAATTTTCTTCACGCTGACATGGAGAAATGGCATCAAGGTGGGTGCCGGCTCTCCATGCAGCGTGTAGGAGGTTTGCTTGGCGGTGGGAGAGGTAATTGGGCATGGATCCATTAAGTTTGTAGCTCGCATGAGTGGAGCCGTTGTTTTGTTTGTAGAAAAAGTGAAGCAGGCTCACCTATTGGTGGAGTCTGGAATTACTGTTAATGGTTTGTTTCTGCAATTGTTGCCGCTTACGTTAAAGGCAACAATTTCAAATGTTACTCCGTTTATTAGTGACGATTTTCTGATTATAGAGCTGTCCCGACATGGGAAGGTGGTGTCTCCCATTAAAAATGTATGTCTGGGTGTAAATCAACACTGCTAAAAGACGTTGTCTCTCACAGGAGACAGCTCTATATGGTGCTTAACTGGCGTAACAAAGAGTTTAATGTGTGTTTTCATATCGATGATTGTCGATGATTTTGAATATCTGTTGTTTGCAACATCAGCAAATATGAAATGTTTTGGATGTGGTCGGGAGGGACACACACAAAAATGTGCCATCACTGGGCTGGTCCGGTTCCGTTAGGCTGCCACTGCTGTTGGACGAATGACAGATACGACTGATGAGAGCGGGGCGGTGGCGGGACCGCTGCTGTCGGGCAGCCTGCTGCTGCTGTGGGGGAATCCCACTGCTGCACCAGGGAGACCGGCTGCTGCTGCGGGGTAGCCCGCCACCACGGAGCGTACTGAAAACATTGTTGAGGGGCCAGCTCTAAATGGTGAAAAAACACTTTTTGTAAGAAAGATGGAAGCACAGAGGTGTATGATGGGGAGATGTGCAGAGAACAGGAGGTTGAAATGGGCAATGAGGAGTATTTAGTGTAAGATCTGGGAAGAAATATAGAGATGCAGGTGAAAGATGGGAGATTAGGAAAGGACAACACAGGAACAGGTTTAGGAGCTGATGTGGAGGAAGGGGCGTTGAAGCTGAGCAGGCAATGGAACAAGAGACTTAAGCCCCATTGAAGAGGCAAAAGGAAGAAAGTTGTGGTTGCTGTGTGAGTCAGCAAGCAGACGAGCAAAATGGTTGCTGAGAGAAAAGAGGGATCAGACAGTAACGACAGTGAGAGTTGGTTTTCTGACACCAGCGAGGTTTCACAAGTGAGCAAAGAGCCTCGATATCCTGTGAAATCTTTCATGACATTTCTGCAACAAACTAAAGGTCTGAGAAGTGTTGATAGAAAGTTATTTCCATGATTTAAGAGTCTTTTATTTCTCAGTGAGGAAACAAAGATGGATCTGGATTTACTGAGCAGGAGATTTATAGATTAAAGTACTTCTTGATTTTGAGATCATACAAGTTGCTAAATGTTAGAAAGTTCACATATTATTATGACCTGAGGGAAAAAATGAAAATTCGATGAAAAAGTGGATTTTTAAGGCTTTTTAGCTCAAGGCTCATAAAAAATGTTGCATGACCGATGACGTAATTCGTGGATAGGCGTTGATCTGTTGACATGGTAACAAGATACTTCCTGGTTGCAAACTTGCTTTCTCAAAGACAAATAGACGGATTAAACATCGCTAAAAAGTGTGTGGCTTATGGTTGGTCAAATACCAACAAGGTTAATGTCTCCTTACACACATTTCCGAACCCAAAAGGTCCCGCTGTTGTGTGAAATTCAGTTCCCCTGTGAAAATCTGTTCCCCTCTGTGTCGGGAGCTGCAGCCAGAGAAGCGGGGTTTCACGGCGCTTCTGATCGGTTTCTCGGTAAAACAACTCATATAATAATGTCCAGATTGTAACATTCAGTTTAATCAGCAGCTGTTGTTTACAAAATTTTAAAATAAAAATAAATAAACACTGTCTTCAGGCAGCTCATCGCGCAGTGAAGCGGAGAAATCTCGCCGTCATCACAGCAGCCTGCTGAGAAGTGACATGCTCTCTACCAGGCCAGCTGACAGCTTTGCTAGGGCCCGGGACAACACAGTCTTTCTGGGCCCCCCCTCTAAACCTGCCGCCACCACCTACGCGCGCACGCACACGCACGCACGCATGCATGCGCACACACACACACACACACACACACCAAAAATAAGTCAACTTTACTGCATACTTCATTCTCCAATGCCTTTTATTTTATTCAATAATCTACTTTTTACATAAATATTTTTATATCTGTAGATTAGATTTATGTAAACAAGTCTTAGATTACTTCACGTCATAAACATGGTTAGACTTGGTTTCCAAATGCCAAACGGCGAACTGTTTTAGTGGCAAAGTCATCTATGATTTCCTTAAAGTCTAATTTCTTGGCAAGCTGATGCTCTATAGACAGCATTGCCAGACCATTGAACCTTTCCTGGGACATCCTAGAGCGCAGGTAGTTTTTTATGATCTTCATTTTACTGAAGGCCCGCTCACCTCCAGCCACAGTCACAGGTAGAGATAGGAAAATATGTAGCAGGACACACAGGTCTCCATAAATGCTTTGTAGTCCCATCTTGTAGATTGCATTGAGTAGGTTCAGAGGTCTAACGCCATCTTCAAAAGTAGCACTATAAATGTTCTTTAAGTGCTGAACTTGGTCTTTAAGTGACTCTGTGAGGTCAATCTTATATTTCTTTGAAAGCTTTGAGCAGGATGCAACGATGCTTTCTGATGACATATCTCTGAATTTCCACAGAACACCAAATTCATCACATATCCTTTCCATTGATATGAACCGTGAATTAAGTTGAGAGATTATGCTGTCCATTGCAACATAAAAAACTCTGTCTCTAAATATAGTCTCTGTACTTTGCTCCTTTGTCTCCTGCTTTTCTGACTCATCAAAGAAAATCTTTTTCTTTCTCTGTCTCATTTCTAACTGGGATTTGATGCCCATAGAGTTGGCAACTGCAGTTGCTTCAGTGAGAAAGTTGTCCCATGATGCACGCATGCAGGCGATCTCCTCCCTCAGTTCCTTCACATTGGCAGCTTGCACATCCAGTGAGATGGTTGAGGATTGACTGGTTAGGTTTCTATCCTCTATGCACTGCAAAACTTTGACCCAAAATGTGAGGAGCAAAACTGCATTAAAGGACTGAAAGTAAGTCTTCAGGCCATGTGCCTCAGCTTTGGTCTCACTGGTAAGGTTACCTGTTGTGATGAGGAGGTCTAATGCCTGGATCACATCAGGCAAATGCTTTGCCAAAGGGCGCACTGCTTCTATTCGGGCACTCCATCGTGTTTCGGACAAGCTGTGTAGAGAACAACCTAAAACCCTCTGTAAGATTTCCCATCGACGTGGGCTGCCACTGAATAGTTTGTACAGCTGATTGATGAAGCCAAAGAATAGATGTATTTGTGGGCAGGCCCGTGCTGCATGGGCACCTACTAGGTTTAATGTGTGAGATGCATATGGAGAGTATGTGGCCAGGGGATTTTTATTTAGTAGGCGAGCCTGCACTCCTTTCACTTTTCCTGCCATATCAGCTCCGTTATCATAACACTGCCCCCTGCAATCGGCTATATCTATGCCATGTTCACATAATGATTGGTGAATCATTGCAGCAATTTCTTCTCCTGTCTTTTTGGAAAATGCTTTAAATCCAAGGAAACATTCATTTATTTCCCACCCATCCTCAGGGGATGTCTGGCTGACGTACCTCAGCAACAGAACATTTTGCTCCAAGTTTGACACATCTGGGGTTGCATCACATATTATGGAATAAAATGTTGTTTCTTGCCTTTCCTTCAGAATAGTGCTGAGGACACACTGAGCACAGAGTCCAATAAATTCATTTTGGCTGTCAGATGAAAGATAATGAGCTTGGACTCTCTTTCCTTGTTGACGGTGCTCTCTAATGTTTTGTAAATGGTAATTTAGGAGGCTGTCATACTTTGCCAATAGTTCAATTAAACCAAGAAAATTTCCATAGTCTGGTACATCGAGTGTATTTGTTCTGCCCCTGAAAGGCAGATTCCTAAAGGCCAAATACAGTGTCACATCCAAAATTCGCTTCAGTAGTAATTTGTTTTTTTCAATTTCTGTCTCCATCAGTTTTTATTCTTTGCTGTCGATTCCAGAACTCTGCAAGACAGAATGCTGTAGGTTCTTCCATTTCCAATAACAATGTTTGTGTGCATGGTTTCTTTCATGCCCTGGAAATCTTTCATAAAGCTTTCTGTATTTTATGTTGGATATTTTCATCCCATCTGTTGAATTTAGTGCACTAGTTGATGTTTTTTCTACTTCATAAGAGAAAAGCAAGCACGGCAGGCAAAATATGGCTTTTTTTGACCTGCTATATATTAGCCAGTCCCTAACAATTTTTCCCTTCCATTGTGGGAGGCAGAATATGCTAGATATTTTGGGAATTCTCTGCCCTCTGAATCTGTTGGCAGTTCACTTGCCATCTCTGAAAAAGGCTTCCTTGTTGCCATAAAACGCACAACATTCACTCTATCAGAATCCGTCATCTGTGTTGGCCATGATCATTAAAATTATGATCCGTCTCTGAGCCACTGTGCTCAGACTCTCCGATCGGGCAGCAAGCCCCTCCACCTGCCCTGTCTCTTTTATCGGTAGGGATGGCTCTCTCTGTCTCTTCCTCAAACGCATGCTGCCTCTCCCTCCCACCCGAAGCACATGCTGCGAGGGGAGAACTGCTATGTAGTCCTTTCTCTCTGTCCACCAAGCTCCCCGCCTCAGCTGGCTCTCCTGCTTCGCCCTGTCTTTCAGCCTGCATCTGGACCTCTGCACTCTCTCTGCTTTCTGCCCTTTCGCTAAGCTCAAGTATTTCTGTAAAAGAAAAGATGTTTTCCCCCTTACACTAGCTAGCGGACGCTATACTGTAAAATCACATTGATAAATGCATTGCTTCTTACCTGGCTCTGAATGTGCACCATCCCTCTGCAATTCCGTTGCGGACTCATCCTCAGTTTTTTTTAGATATTTGGTCATAAAAATCCTCAAGCCTTTGGTTTCGTCTTCTGTTTTTCTCTTATTTTTTCTTTTCTGTGCGCCGGACTTCTGAAAACCAGACATGTTTGCAGCGAAACAAACTTTTTTTTTTCTCGAAACGAACTTTCAAAGCTGCAGCCAGCCGTTGTCCTAATGGTCAAACAATTTTATGTTGGGGTGGGTGGAGTTATAATGATCCCTTGTTTAAATAAAACATATTATACATATACCTAATGCAGATATATAACTATATTTAGTTACTCTAACATTAAATATTTTTCACACAAATATTTTCTGGATAATTACTTCTGCCTGTATTTTAATGATCAGAGTGTCAGTTTTGGGCCCCCCCTCTGTCCTGGGCCCGGGACAACTGACCCGTTTGTCCTCCCTTGTCAGCGGGCGTGCTCTTTACACTACCTCTCTGCACGGCGCTGCTGTGCAAAGAGGTAGTGAGCGGCATGGGGGTTCCAAACCGAAAGGGCTATGGGTCTATCCCCACAGCCCTTTCAGTTCGGAACCCCCCCCCAACCCCCCCGGAGAATATGAGCGCCACGGCGCAACAGATAAATGCGCGTCCGCTCTCAGAGCGCTCACGTCAAGATTATTTAGTAAAATTTCGGGAACATATAATGCTGAAATTAATGCTATGGTTTGTGCTAAATGTAAATTTTTTTAAGTGCTGTTTTGGCGGATTTCAGCCGTCATAAACAATGCCAGACAATCGAGCTTCAACGAGTTGTTTCCGTGTTTACATCCGAACGGTCAGCCATGACTGCAATTATGAGCACTAATTCCAATTATACATTAGCAAACCATTCCGTTTATTCTCCTAAAATGTTTTTCTCAGACATACCCGAGTCATAACAGTCTTTCGTGTTAAAATCATCACTTTGTGAATCGCCATCTGAACTTCTGGTGGTGTACTTCATTGAACTCTCTGTAGCGTAGCCTGGGCAACGTCCACAAACTACGTTATCGACCCAAAAAAGGATTTTCAGCCTAGCGGTCGCCGAGTGACAATTTTAAGTCCATAAAAAAACATTTAACGGCGCAATCACGATCTTAATGCTAAATTTTTTTGAAAATATGGTCACTAATGCATGTATTTCCGAGTTGGTCGATCTCAGAATCAAGAAGTACTTTAAAGAAAATAACGAGTAAGGTTAGACGCCTATAGCAAATGATGCGCACTAGCTTTTAATATTATTTATAGTAGATTGCTTTGTTGTTTTTAACCTCTCACCCAATATGGATACTTTTAAAATAACACCAGAGAGACATAGGAGACACCTTCTGTCACTTTTTAATCCGATTTTGATGGATTATTTATTTGTCAAGATAAGCCCCGCCCTTTTTTTAATTGACCTCTAGATGACCTCTAGATAACCTAATTATTAATCAATAATTAATTACTAATTACTACAAAAATTGATTCTTATCTTAATTTTTGATTAATCAATAAATAATAATTAATATAAAAATGGATTCTTATCTTAATTAATTATTATTCAATATTTAATTAATAATTAATTAATATAGAAATGTATTCTTATCTTAATTTTTTATTCTTATATCTAATTATCTAATTATTTCTAATTATTTAATTCCTTTAATACACATTGAATTCCTTTAATACACATTTAATTATTTAATTTAGTTTATACACATTTAATTATTTAGTTTATACACATTTAATTATTTATTCTATACACAATTAATTATTTAGTTTATACACATTTAATTATTTAATTTAGTTTATATACATTTAATTATTTATTCTATACACATTTAATTATTTAATTATTTCTAATTATTTAATTTAGTTTATAAACATCTAATTAATTCCTTTAATACACATTTAATTATTTAGTTTATACACATTTAATTATTTAATTTAGTTTATATACATGAATTGCTGACGCTCAGCGGTATACCCGTCAGACTCTACGTAAGCTTTGCTGAATACTGGTCCTACGAAATCACCGGATTATTGCATTGAAATAATCTGATGAAATAGGGAATCCTTAATCTTTAATCCTGATATCCTCCCTCCAAGTTAAAGGCATTTACTGATTTCTTCATAGTTTATACACATTTAATTATTAATTCCTTTAAAACACATATAATTATTTAATTTATTCTATACACATTCAATTATTTAATTTAGTTTATATCCATGAATTGCTGACGCTCAGCAGCATACCCGTCAGACTCTACGTAAACTTTGCTGAATATGGATCCTACGGGGGAAAAAAACCTCTGTCCCGCACCGTTGCATTAAAATATGGAATCCTTAATCTTTAATCCTGATATAAACCTCAATTCAGTCCTCCCTCCAAGCTAAAGGTGTTTACTGATTCCTTCAGTATTACAGCCGAGAAGAAAAAGCGTTGTCAAATAGGGATTTCCCTGCCGCACCGGTTCCGCGCTTTATCTCATCATTTCATACACCTAACAGCAAAAAACCGTCCTTTCAACGAACAAGCTCTGTTATCTTATTCAACAGAGCCGACTGGTCAGCGCAGGTCAGTGCATGACACCGCATTTCCCGGTTAGGTTGGGAATCAAACAGGAAACGCAAACGTTTATCTCAATAGGGCACTGACCATCGCAGGACAGTAAAATCTAAACGGTCTGCAAAAATCAATACGCTCGCGAGTCACGCCTCAGTAACAGACATGTATATTAACCCTCGTTCGCTTACCATCGCTACAAGGCATTTACGGATGCATCATGTCAGCACCCGCTTCTGCACGGGTTCTCACTAATGCCCAGATTCACGCCGAGGCTCACAACGCTGGAACCGCACAAGCTCAACAAGAGAGTTGCACACGTTTCGCCGGTAAGTCCGCTCTTGTATGACGTTAGCGGAATCCTGTCTCTGACGTCATGTGATGCTGTAGTATTGTCACGGCTGTATTACAATATATTTTTAATTCTTTTTCAGACCTCGCAGGCTTCGACTTGGATGACATTGTGTTAACACAATCGGATTTAGGTGATATTTACTTTCATTTTCTAAATATGTCCGTGATAAAATCCTAATACATCGTTCTAAACATGTTTCTATTTTTTCCTTTTAGACTTTTTAGATGGAATCGCCCAAAATCATCAGCCTGCAATTCGCTCTGAGACTGCTCTGGGAGCAACTCAGCACATAAACAAACTGCGTCGAAGCCGGCATAGAAGCGAAACCCGTCAAGAGTCCACCCCTAAACGAGAACCGGTGCAAGTCACAGATCTGGTTACCCCCTTGCCGGTTCGCCAAGCTCTCTTAGGATTGTCTACTTTTCATCTATATTTTGTATAATTAGCCTTTTTTATATATAAATGTATTTAATTTTGTTTATTTACTTAATTAATATAATTATATTTTTCCAGCCCCTGATACAATCCAGAGAAGATGGTCCTTAAGAGAGAGGAAAAGACCCAATCTCGTTGAACTATGTTCTACTCTTGAGAGAGTCCATCAAGTAATTCCGAATCTCGTCAAGAAAGTGGTTACGCTTCGAAGACTTGTTGCGGGTAAATCTTAATTTCAACTAATTTCTATGACGTACAATAAATAAAATTAATAATTCCCTGTGTTCCTCCTTACTAATTGCCGGTATTTACAACTAGTTTATTATATCGTAATGAATCAGTGTTTTTTTTTTCCACACATCCTTCCACATATAAATTTGCTATTTATTTTTCTACAATTAGGTCACCGTAAAATAAAATGAATAAACCCAGTGTCCTTTTCTTCATTATATCATAATGAATCAATGCATTTACCTATTTCTATGTATGAAACTATTTCTTCTACAATTAGGTCACCGTATAATAAATTCCCGTTTATGTTATATACAATAAATATCTACAATTAGTTCTGATATCATTGTATTTTCACCTCTTCTTATATATATGAAACTACCTTTTTTCTAGAATTATTTAGTAATATAATAAATGGATCTTCTATTCTCTCCTGATTATAGTTGTTCTCTTCTATTGCAGAATCGGACTCGATCATTCGACAAATTCTGTACTACGGTCACGACGCTACCTACTACTGCTTGAAATCTGAGGAGCTTCTGAGAACCTGCATGTTTCTCCTGAAAGAAATCTCCAAGGCCTCGACACTACAGTAGAGTTAATCTTTTAAATTGTGACCTCTGTAAAAATGGATAGTCGGCAAATAGGAGATGCTTTGAATCAAATTGTTGAAGCTATGAATGAACTCCGCAATCTCCCTGTGCAGCCTGCAACCGAATTTTTCAATTTAACCCCAAATTCCCCCGTCAGAATTCAGACGGGTCCGGAACGTTTATTATCTGTAGAACGAGCCATCGAACGAATAAACGATTCTTTCTCTCAATCATTCTCGCCTCAAAATAATTCGTTAGACTTTCAACAGGAAGTTACAAATGCTTTAAACGAAATTACGCAAATGGTTAATGAGCATCAAAATCTCCCTGTTCAACATGTGTCTGATTCTTTCAATGTACCTCCACATTCGCCATCCAGGTTAGAACAAGCGATCCATCAATTAAATGTTTCTCTCTCTCTCAACATTTAGCCCAAATTCTACAAATGCTGAGTTTCAGCAACACGGTGGGGGTCTTGTAGAAAACGGTGAACAAAATCCCTCTGGTTCTTCCAATACTGCTTTGCCAAATCCCACATCCAGCCAGCCTCAACAGCCATCTCTCATTGCACCCGACCGAGCGGATCAACCCAGCACCAGTCACGGACAGTGAGCTGTAAATGGCTCTGAACATACTCTTACACCCTGCATTCAACGTGATCGTTTCAATGTTACAGAAATAAGACGTCATTTCAACGTGGTTGCCACGTGCCCCGGTGACGTCCCCAACCCCGCCGAATTTTACACCCAAATCTATCATATTCTCATCGAGCTCGCAGAGTCAGCTGCTCGTCTTGCCTCTCGTAACGATATTATTCAGCTAGAAATCAGCGGGGAAGGATTTTCTCATCATACAATCGTTCAAGTAAATGATGAAGGGGATTCAGTTCTTCATGCATTTCAGGAATTTTTAGACAACTTAACGCAGTCAAACGCGGAATTGCCAGACAACTTAGAACTGATCCTTCAGGTTGTAAGAAACCCTCATGGAGGTGTCAAATGTACAGCTGATAAATCATTGGACTGTGAACTGATTCATAAAAAACGTCAACATCTGTATATCGTCACCAATCGTTCTGATCAGCTGTGTTTTTCAATCAGTCTTGCCCATCTCTGTAACCCCGCTTTTACAGATGCCCAGGCATTGGAACTTGCAATGCTTTGGCAACACTTGGCGGGGCTCACTGAGCAAACTCCCGTGACTTTAAGTGAGGTGCAAAAATTTGAAAAGATTGTCAACAGGAAAATTGTCATTTTCTATAAAGATAGCAAGGACGCACTGCTTCGTAAATTCGAGACCGACTTTTCAGATCGTTCAAATCCTCTTTTTCTGCTTCTGTTCAAAAATTATTACTACGGAATCAGAAACCTGGCAGGTTTCACCGGAGCCAAGCACATTTGCAGCTACTGCTTTACTGGTTTCCAAAACATCAACAGGCATAACTGTGAGGATCGTTGTTCAGTTTGCCTCGATTCGAACTGTATTCTCCAACAGTACAACTCTGTACAATGCACAGAATGTAACCGGATCTGTCGTAATTCATTCTGCTTTGATAAGCACAGACAGCCCACACTGAGACCTAACCTCGGGAAGCATGTGAGTAACTGCGAAACCACTAAATTCTGTCCTCTGTGTAAAAAGCTAAATGATCTAGCAGCAGGCGGGGGTAGCAAGCCTCACGAGTGTTCGATAAAATGCAATGTTTGTCATCAGAAAGTGTCTGGTGGAGCTGATGTAACGTTAAACGAACACCAGTGTTACATTCAACCCACATTGACAGACCGTCAGCTCGGCAATAAACTCGTTTTTTATGATTTTGAAACTTTTACTGATCAAACCGGTAAGCACATTTCATTCCCTGTCTACACAAAAACTTTGGCAGGAGATGTCTCGTACTCTTATGGATTGAACTGTGTAAGGGGTTTTCTGCTCCATTTTAGGAAACCCCGGTATAAAGGTTCCACTTTAAACACCCACAACAGTCGTGGGTTTGACTCCTACTTGATTCTGAGTGTGATGGTTCAGTTGGGTATTAAACCGTACCTCATCACACAGGGGAGCAAAATCCTGTGTTTTACTGAACCTGATTATGGTCTGAAATTCATCAACAGCCTTTTATTCCTTACCATGAAACTCAGTCAAATGCCAAAAGCATTAGGCTTCACCGATCACCGTAAAGGGTTTTTCCCTCACTTGTTCTCTGAGAAGACTTTAAACTATGTGGTTCCGCTTCCTCCCCCCAGCTTCTATGGGGTAGAGCGCATGAATCCCACCGAACAGGAATGGTTTTCCACTTGGTACAGCGAGGCTTGTAAACAACCCTTTGACTTTCAGAAAGAGGCTCTTTATTATTGTCAAAATGAAGTGGAGATTCTTTTCAAGGCTTGTGTGAAATTCAGAGAAGAGTTCTTTAAAGAGACAAACGTGGATCCTTTAAAGTGCATCACAATTGCTTCAGCATGCATGAAGGTTTTCACATCCAATTTCCTCCCTCCTAACACTCTCGCGATCCCCTCCCCGGTGGATTACCGGCGGCAGTGTAAGACATTTTCGGACGCGTCCATTCAGTGGTTAGAATGGTTTGCTTTGAAACGCGGCATTTTCATTCAGCATGCGCCCAATAAAGGTGAAATTACGGTCGGCCCCTATCATGTCGATGGATACGCGGAGGTTCAAGGGGTGAAATTTGTGTTTGAGTTCAACAGATGTTTCTACCATGGTTGTTCCACTTGCTTTCCACCTGACCAGACCTGTCCTCTCAGGGGCGTTAGCTTTGAAGCCTTCCACTCTGCTACCATGGAGAGAGCCAGGTTATTGCAATCGGTTTACGGTGTGCAATTAGAAATCATGTGGGAACACGACTGGATTCTGATGAAGACATCCTACCCAGGTCTCAAAAGGTTTCTGCAGTGTTTCAACGCACCAGAGCCTCTTTCTCCACGAGATGCATTGTACGGCGGCAGGACTTGTGCTCTCAGATCCGGTACACGGCTGGGGAGGAGGAATCGGTTCATTATGTAGATTTCAACTCCTTGTACCCGTACGTTAACGCAAATTGCCCCTATCCTCTCGGGCACCCCAAAATCATTTGCAAAGATTTTGACGATCCGCGTAACTATTTCAGCTTCATCAGGGTGACTGTGTTTCCTCCCCGCGGCCTCTTTTTGCCAGTTTTGCCGTACAGGACATCTGCCGGTAAGCTGGTCTTTACTCTCTGCCGTGCTTGCGCCAAAATTAACTACCAGGCAGGCCCATGCCCCCACTCTGATCGAGAGAGAGCATTAACGGGGGTATGGGTAAGCGCGGAATTCTGGAACTCGGTTACAGGGTTGCAAACATCACCAAGGTTTGGCATTTTGAAAAACAAAGCAGTTCAATCTTTAAACCATATATCCACACTTTTCTCAACGGTAAACAGGAAGCTTCAGGTTTCCCGGCTGAAGCGACGGATGAGGAGAGCCGGTTAGAATATGTGGCAGACTACAAACTTAACCAAGGCATCCAGCTGGATGTGGAGAAAATCGAAGTGAATCCCGCTAAAAGGCAAGTGGCTAAACTGTGTTTGAACAGTTTTTGGGGGAAATTTGCACAGAGAAATGACCTGGCTCAAGCTACCATTGTGAGAGAGTCCGAGTTTTTTAACTTCCTGTTTTCAGGTAAATACACTGTGAGCTACTTTCACTTTCTGAATGATGACATGTGTATGATTCAGTGGAAATACAAGAGGTGCATCTCTCCCCCAACAAGGTGAATAATGTGTTTACCGCAGCATTCACCACGGCACACGCGCAGTTGAAACTCTTCACCTGTCTCAAACGACTTCAAGAGCGCATTTTGTACATTGATACGGACAGCCTGATCTATGTGGTTAAACCAGGTCAGACCTCCCTCGAGCTGGGAAATTATTTGGGGATTTAACTGACAAACTGGGGGGTGATAAAATACAGCAATTTGTTTCAACAGGCCCCAAAAGCTACGCTTACCAGACAAGAAACGAGCCGGTTATTTTGATCATAGCTTTACCTATGACGTCCAAGGTGATGTTTGTGGCTGACTTTTTCAGATGCGGTTTAGCAATAGCAAAGCAGGATTTAAATAGGGGTGATACGAAGCGAAATAATTTTGAAAATATGGATCCTATCCCCCGACTGTACATAACAGGGCACCATAGAAACCGGGTAAAGCACCCCCCACCTGTCCCTGGTAATAGGGAACAAAGCGGTGTGGGTCGTCTCTCAGATTCATCTGAATTATGTTTTCTTGATTCTCGTGGCTTCTTCCTCACGTTTTAGAACAATGCAATGTTGTCAATGCGACTGGTTACACAGCTATGAATGATTCCGTCAGCAATCGTGTGTTTTTATAAGCACAATCTGTTTCACCTGAATGCTCGGTGTGAGGCAGCGGGTCTGAAATGCAGTTTAACAATGCACTTTCCGTATGTAAATTTCACAGGGGTGTTCTGATCCGTTTTAATTTCGACTTGTATATTTTCAATGTGTCTCTTGGCAACCGGGATATAGTAGGGGTTATGAAAGTTTTGCGTGATAATATCTCCAAACACACCCTGGATCTGAACTGTTCGCAAGAGGGGGGCGTGAGCATCCCCCACCATCTGTGGGGCTACAATGTCGCTGTAGAAATACAGGTGGTATAAACCGGCCTTAAAATCTATTTGATGAGGGGCATGCCAGTGGGCGAATTTGATCCATTCTCCGGGTTCCATGCCGAGCATGTAGGCCAGTGGCACGTGAAAACGTAGGTGGTACTGAGCGCCAGCCTGGTAGGTTAGTATGTTTGCGAGTCGGTTAACTTTAAAAAAAATATCTGTATCTGCCTTTCTCAGATGGACTTCAATCTCTGTGATAAGCTGATTCAAATTACTGTAGTACCCGTGTCCAATCTGTGCGCGTTGGAATTTTTCCTCGTCCGCTTTCCGCAATTTAAAATAGGCCTTTTCTGAGGGGACATTATGCCATGTGTGTGGACGAGAAACCTCCGTCAAAGCCACTTGCCACTGACCTTGTACATTAATCGGCTCGGCTAAATCCACACGGTAACTTGATATGTTATCATCCTTAAAAACCTTGAGGCTAGCGTTGGACGGTAACGTAAGATAAAATCCCTGCACCTCAGTTATGCGGTCCATGTTGCAATGTCACTCGTCGGTGACCAACGCTTTCTTTTATACATCATGCAGGTCATCTGCTCTCACCCAGCAGTGAATTTTTCCAACGTACTAAGACCTGTTTGACTCCTCGCACGGTACGTTTGTCTAATATCTCACCCACTTGATACATTTTATTTTTTGACATTTTCACCTTTTGAAGCTCCTCTACGTAAAAAGAACCCTGGACGGGCTCTCCGTCTAAATCACTCAGTTTGAAGACGGGGGGCGATCGTTGTATCACTTCTGTAACTGTAAAAATTTCATCCGTGAATCATATTTCTTGTCAAACACCCCACCAACCTTGGAGATTCTGACATGGTCGCCTGGTTTAAACGCTATCTTGAATTTTGTACGGCGTTTGGAATTAACCCCGTACAGATTTTGAAACACTTGAAAAGTGTTACTAACGGTGACTTCGATAGGCGCCATTTTAATACTTGAATGATAGATATGGTTGTAGCTTTTGAGCAGATCCTGAAGCACGTTTAGATATCGGAGAGTGTTGTTTGCGGTAAAATATCTCCACATTCTTGATTTTAATGTACGGTTAAACCTCTCAACCACCGACGCTTTTATTTTACTAGCCGTGGAAAAATGTTCAATACCG
Source organism: Fundulus heteroclitus (assembly GCF_011125445.2). Taxonomy (NCBI): domain Eukaryota; kingdom Metazoa; phylum Chordata; class Actinopteri; order Cyprinodontiformes; family Fundulidae; genus Fundulus; species Fundulus heteroclitus. The sequence continues at coordinate 445,958 of NW_023396559.1, read as the reverse complement.
TTTTTTATCCATTAACGCTTTGAATGATTTGTAGAAGGATTCTTTTCCATCATTCGTTTGAAGTTTCTTCGGAATCTGACTCTCTTTTAAAACAGATTCAAAAGCTTTTACGAAGTCACAGTCTGTTTTTCTTTTTAAAGCCCTGGCATAGGCTCTTTTGGAAAATACGTCGATAACGGTCAATAAATAATTGTAACCGTCATTTTCTTTGGACAGGCTCTGCATATCACAAAGATCGGCTTGGAATTGCTTCAGAGGCCCTGTGACAAACACTCTATTTCTAGGAAATCTAATTCTTGCGGGTTTATACAAAGAATAAGCATCGTGTTCCGCTAAAAAGCTTTGAACCTTTTCAACCGGTACCTTCTCGCCCGTTTCACTTTCCATAGCTCTCTGTAATCTATCTACCCCACCGAAAGGGTGGGGTAGATAGATTAAAGTTTTCTATTGCGTGTTTGTGCGTGTGTGTGCGTGCATGTGCGTGGGTGCTTGGAGCGCAAGATTTCAGTTTGATTGTTACTGGGATACTGCCGTTACCACAATTAATACTAGGCTAAGAAACTAGTCCCAGTTAAGAAACTAAATATTATTTGCACTAAAATAGGTGAAAGCTGCAGAGTGCAGTTTTGAACAGAAGCGGGAGAGACTTTTGATTTGTTGAACTGGAGAAATGTAAGTAACCAACGTTAATATCTCAAAATAGCATTTAATTCTGAAGTATAACACATTTTATCAACACAAAGGTAATCTCTTTTATAAAACTAAATATTCTGTGCCAGGCAGGAGTTCGGAACACTGCTGGAAAGATGGAAAAGCAAAGACTGTAGGCTATTAAAAATTCAGATTCTTAGCCACAGCCGAGGAAAAGGTGAGGGTTTCCCTTTTACCAATATTTTGTTGTTATTGTTGCTTTCATTTATTGTTGACCATTTGAGGTAGTTCAGGCATAAATAGGTGTAAATTCGTTTGCATAATATACAGTATAAGAACATTAGATGCTGCCTAAACAACTGCTATTCTTGTTTAGACCTTTGCATAGTTATAACAGTATGATTAGGGTTCCACAAAATAATAGTGCTATTCATTTGACTATTTCTATTTCTAGAATTAGGATAAAGAAAAATAAAACAGAGAAATACTATTTACATTGGTTTCATTGTACATAGATTTCCACACTGTCCATTAGTAAATTAGTATAAACTAGGACCTACACATTTCTCATTATCAGGGGTTTAGCCCATAAAATATTTAATCATTACAAGGGTAATTTGGTACACCAAAAAAGTAAGAAATTATTTAATCTGTTGATGTGGCTGCAAAATTAACTTAATATAGGCCTTTACATATCTTAAAGTTTGATCTGCTGTTCTTAAATAGTCATACTAGTACATACTAACAGTATATTAATATGTTCTCATTTCAATGATGAAAAGGACAACACCTCATGTAACAATTCAGTTTTGGTGTCACCAATCTTACTCAAAGTGCAGTATTGGGTCCTCCACGCTCCTTATGTATTAAGATTTACTGCACAATTCAATTTTATTCATATAGCGCCAATTCATGAAACATGTCATCTCAAGGCACTTTACAAAGTCAAATTCAATCAGATTATACAGATTGGGTCAGATTATACAAATTGGTCAAAATTTTCCTATAAAAGGAAACCAGCATCCACTCCTGGAGAAGCGTAGAGCCACAGGGAGAGTCGTCTGCATTGTACATGGCTTTGCAGCAATCCCTCATACTGAGCAAGCATGAAGCAACAGTGGGAAGAAAAACTCTCCATTAACTGAAAGGAAAACCTCCGGCAGAACCGGGCTCAGTATGAACGGTCATCTGCCTCGACCGACTGGGGGTTACAGAAGACAGAGCAGAGACACAACGAGACAGACAAAAAAGCACAGAAGCACACATTGATCCAGTAATCTGTTCTACATTAGATGGTAATAGCGGGTGAGCCGTCTTCTCTGGATGATGTCACAGTTAACAGAACGCCAGACCAGGTGTACCTACTATGAAGAAAAAGAGAGAGAACAGAAAGTTAAAGCAGAAATTACAACACGTAATGCATATTTGAAGAACAGTAGAACTCTATAGAGTGAGAAAATTAGATCCTGATGTCCTCCAGTAGCCTAAGCCTATAGCAGTAAAACTATAGAGGTAGCTCAGAGTAACATGAGCCACTCTAGTTATAAGCTTTGTCAAAAAGGAAGGTTTTAAGACTAGTCTTAAAAGTAGACAGGGTGTCTGCCTCACGGACCAAAACTGGGAGTTGGTTCCACAGGAGAGGAGCCTGATAACTAAAGGATCTGCCTCCCATTCTACTTTTAGAGACTCTAGGAACCATCAGCAGACCTGCAGTCTGAGTGCGAAGTGCTCTGTTAGGAACATACGGGGTAATCAGGGCTCTGGTATATGATGGAGCTTGATTATTAAGGGCTTTATACGTTAGAAGAAGAATTTTAAATTCTATTCTTGATTTAACAGGAAGCCAATGAAGGGAAGCTAAAATTGGAGAAATATGATCCCGCTTATTGATTTTCATCAGAACTCTTGCTGCAGCATTTTGGATCAGCTGAAGGCTTCGAACTGCATTTAGTGGACTTCCTGATAGTAAAGAATTACAATAGTCCAGCCTTGAAGTAACAAATGCATGGACTAGTTTTTCAGCATCAGTCCTGGACAGAATGTTTCTAATTTTGGCGATATTCCGGAGGTGAAAAAAAGAAACTCTGGAAACCTGTTTAATATGGGATGTAAATGACATGTCTTGGTCAAAAATAACACCAAGATTTTTTTACTTTATTACCAGAGGCCAGGTTAATGCCACCCAGATTAAGTGATTGGTTAAGAAGTTTATTTTTTGAGGACTCTGGCCCAAAGATGACACCTTCGGTCTTGTCAGAATTTAGATGCAGGAAATTTAAAGTCATCCAGCTTTTGATGTCATCAAGACATGACTGCAGTCGAAGTAATTGATTGGATTCATCAGGATTTATGGATAAATATAGCTGAGTGTCATCAGCATAACAGTGGAAATTAATCCCATGCTGTCTGATAATTTTGCCCATCGGAAGCATATATATAGTAAAGAGAATTGGTCCAAGAACTGAACCCTGTGGTACTCCACAGGTGACCCTAGAGTTTGAGGAAGATTTATTATTAACATGAACAAACTGGAATCTGTCCGACAGATAAGATTTCAACCAGCCTAATGCTTTCCCCTTAATCCCTACAGTATGTTCAAGTCTTTGTAGGAGAATATTGTGATCAACTGTATCAAATGCAGCACTGAGATCTAACAGGACAAGTACAGACTCAAGTCCATTATCTGAGGCCATGAGAATATCATTAGTGACCTTAACCAGAGCTGTTTGAGTGCTATGATGAGCTCTGAAGCCAGACTGAAACTCCTCAAGTAGGTCATTACTTTGTAAATGTTCACAGAGTTGATTAGCAACTACTTTCTCAAGAATTTTAGATAAGAAAGGAAGATTAGATACAGGTCTGTAGTTTACTAGCTCATCTTGATCAAGAGAAGGTTTCTTAAGTAAAGGTTTAATAACAGCTACTTTAAAAGCCTGTGGTACATATCCATTTACTAAGGATAGATTAATCATGTCTAAAATAGGACCACTGACCAAAGGGAATACCTCCTTAAACAACTTGGTTCATTTAAACATTGACAACTGTTAGGGAAATAATTAGTTGTCTGAGAGGATGTAGGTAAGGAGAAGCTGTTATCTACACTTCAGATATATGATGTAAGAAATGTGTTTGGAATGTTAAGATAAAGTACATGAAATGGGCTATACAGAGCAACTACAACCCAATTGTACATTTGTTGAAATTTGAATTTAATATTTGAAATGCTGTTAGTATCAGTTACACTTCTTCTTCCAATGCAGAGTAAATACAATAGATGTATCTGTCAAATGTATAACTGAATGTATCATTTTGCTGTTTTATAATTCAGACAGAGTATCTTAGATAAAAAAATGAGGGTGGGGTTTATCTTTGTGCATTTCTATATATTCTAAAGAAAACACAGGATAAATCTAGACAACAGACATATTTTGACTATATTTGGTTTAATAGGCACATATTTACCGTTTGTCTCTGTTGCTGGTGGTTCAAATGGAAAAAAGTCCCAATTCGACATTCATCAGATCCGGTGATGCTTTAAACATTAACGTACAGCATCACTACTGTGTGGTTATAAAAATTGGTTATAAAATTTGGCAGGAAATGGTGATTTTCTCTTTCTCAGACGAAACGCACCCTCACCCCCAAGTCAAGCATCAAATGATAGGAGCATGCATATTGCGTAGGACCAATGACGTCAGACCAAGGAAGGTTTGTTTGTAGGTGTCCCTACCAAAGTTCAAATCAAACCTATGCCCTTGCATTTTTGTTTCACAATCAGACCATGATGGGACCACATATATTTTTAGTTGTTAAAAAAAGCCTAGCGCAGCTATACTTGCCATTTGGACCTATTTCTATTTGAGGATTTTACATCTGCAGCTATATTTGTTTCTGCACACGTGGCATCTGTGTCCAAAACGCTTCAGCTGTTCTAATGAATTGTTTATAAACATGAGCTCAGTAGATGCAGTCGTGGATTCAGAATGCCTGTCTGAAAAGTTAAATATGAACTGTTTCTCTTCAAAGTTCAGTATGCAAATTCATAAAGGATATCTGTAGGGATTTATTAACTTATTAGCAATTTGCTTGACAGAAGACATTGACTGGTCATGAGACCGCCAAAATATATGGCAGGCTAATGTCTTACATGAGACTGCATATCTAATGGTATATATATATATATATATATATATATATATATATATATATATATATATATATATATATATATATATATACATACAAACTGACTGCTAGATTTGTCTCTCTTGTAAGCATGAGAGACAAATCCTATTAAATGTAGTAATAGCAACCCTTGTGCATCAGTGCCCTAACCCTACTTCTGTGTCTTTAGGGAAATGAGTCCTCACTTTTATCAATATAGCTAGTCTAACTATTGCCATCACGCAGGTTTTACAAATGCACAAGGTTTTATCGAGTGAAAACATTTCAATCTGTTTGTCACTGCTTTTGGATGGGCCTATATTGTAGCTTGTTTGATGAGCTTTAGCTCAAAAGTGTTTCAATTCTAAGAATCTAACATCTGGACTAAAAATGGAAAGCCTGTTGTTCATGCCAGGAATCACAGTCGACACTGGAGGCTGAGCACTCCTAAAGGTCAGATCCTAGAATCGCCCCTGATCATCACCAACAGGATATGAAGCTGGTTCAGTAGTAAAGCAGGTTAAATTAACCTTGTGGTATAGGTAGAGCATCTAATAGTAGAGCCGGGAGTCCTAATTTTCTGAACTAAATGATACCTGCAACCGCAGGTGAATCTATTAGCAAGTTTACCACTTCCTGTAGATTAACTATCACTTTATCACTTAACCATGTTCTTAGTATACACCCCCTTTGCCTGCACTTGGTTGTGTACAATTTTAAAGTGCATGGCACTGACCTTACTTGAAGACGGAAAACTGAAGGCTTATATTTTCTGTCTAAACTTGGTTCAAATTTTTCCTGCACTTGGTTGTTTATATTATTTTAAGTGAATTTGACTTTCAAAGTTTACCAAAATCTAAAAAATGTCATTCAAACTGCATCTGCTTTGTTTTACTTTTTACTTATACTTTTTATTACATTACTTGAGTACATCTATTTTTACAGTAATTTTCATACTTAAGTACAAGGCATTTCAGATACTTTAAGACTTTTACTCAAGCAACATTTCAGCCAGTGACTTGGACTTTTACCAAAGTCATATTTTGGAGAGGTACTTATACTTTTACTTGACTCCGAGATTTCAGTACTTTATACAACACTGGGTGGGACTACAGTAACATTCAAATAAAACTGCTGTGTCAACAGCACATTCTCAATGTTACTCGTGACATCACCAGATCTATTAGGGATCTGGAGATCAACATAGTGGAGATAGAACACTTGAGTGAATCCACAGGAAATCGAGAGTACATTGAAGCTCTCAAATCTAAAAAGCTAGTTTTAGCAAACCTGTTAGAGACTAAAGTTCAAGACGCATTGGTCAGGTCCCAGATCCAGAACATCATGGAAATGGATGTGCCTTCCAGCTTTGTCTTTAACTTGGAGAGAAAGTGTGGGCAGAAGAAACTGATCCACTCTCTGCTGTCAGACACGGGGCAGCAGCTGAGCGAGCCGGGACAGATCAGGAGGAGGGCGGAGGAATTCTACTCCTCGCTGTTCCGTAGTGAGTACAAGGGGAATGGTGAGCTGCTCAGGGAGTTCTGTAGTGGACTGCCCAGGTCACTGAGGGGACCAACACCCAGCTAGAACGGCCCTTGGGGATACAGGAGCTCTACGCGGCCAGGCATCAACAGGCTCACTGTCAAATTTTGCAAAGCCTACTGGGACATCTTAGCAGTGGACCTGCTAGATGTTTTTAATGAAAACCTAATAACTGGTTCGCTCCTGCCGTCTTGCTGGAGGATGGTCATCACCCTCCTACCAAAAAAAAAGGAATTTGCAGGACAAGAACTGGTGTCCAGTGTCTCTTCTCTGCACAGATTACAAAATCCTCACCAGTGTTGTATAAAGTACTGAAATCTCGGAGTCAAGTAAAAGTATAGGTACCTCTCCAAAATATGACTTTGGTAAAAGTTCAAGTCACTGACTGAAATGTTACTTGAGTTAAAGTCTTAAGTACAGGACATGTCAGATACTTTAAGTATGAAAATTACTGTAAAAATAGATGTACTCAAGTAATGTAATGAAAAATACAAGTAAAAAGTAAAACAAAGCAAATGCAGTTTGAATGCCATTTTTTCATATTTTGAACTTTGAAAGTCAAATTCACTTAAAATAATATAAACAACCAAGTCCAGGAGAAATTTAGACCAAGTTTAGACAGAAAATACAACCTTTTTCTAAGCTTTCAGTTTTCCTTCTTCAAGTAAGGTCAGTGCTAAGCAACCAACACATAACCAAGTGCAGGCAAAGGGGGTGTATACTAAGAACATGGTTAAGTGATAAACCAGGCTTAGTTAACCTACAGGAAGTGGTAAACCTGCTAATAGATACACCTGCAGGTATCATTTAGTTCAGAAAATTAGGACTCTCTGCTATTAGATGCTTTACCTATAACACAAGGTTAATTTAACCTGCCCTAGCACTGAACCAGCATCTTATCCTGTTGGTGGTGATGAACAAACCCAGGCAAGTCCTGACTTTGTTGCAGTCAATCAGTAGGTGGGGTCAAAACACTTGTTCCTCTCTCTCTCTTTTTGTAACGAGTAACTAAACCAAACATTGAAAATGTATTGGAGTAAAAGTATGCAATGAAGTTCAGAAATATAGTGAAGTAAAAGTAAAAGTTATCAAAAGATTTTATACTCGAGAAAAGTGTAAAGTACTCCAAAATTTACTTAAGTACAATAGTGAAGTATTTTTACTTCATTACTATACAACACTGATCCTCACCAAGGCCCTTGCAAACAGGAAGAGAGAAGCAATGGAACAGGTCATCCACCAAGACCAGACCTACTGCTTCCCCAGCAGGTCCATGGTCTACCTGATTTGTGATGTTTTGGAAGTCTCCAGTTCATTGGGTCTGAAAACAGCCTTGGTCTCACTTGACCAAGGAAAGGTATTTGCGTCAAGCACAGCTTCCTCTGAGAAACCATGGGGAGGTTTGGGTTCGGCACTGGTTTTATAGCCAAAATCCAGGTGCTGTACAATAATATTGAGAGTGTAATAATATTGGTAGCCTGTGTGCTCCTTTTAGAGTGTGTAGAGGCGCTCGGCAGGGCTGTGTACTCTCCCTGGAACCCCTACTCCGGAAAATACGTGTTCAAGGTCTGGTTTTCCCTGGTTTTAATGGTAATATGGTTTTATCCGTCTATGCTGATGATGTTGTTTATAGAAAAGATCAACAAGACGTATTAAACCACTTCACCGGTATTTTTTCCATCCTGTTTGCCTTGAGGGTGAACTGGGGTAAGAGTGAAGCCTTCGCCATGGGTGAGTGGCATGTAAGGCAACGCCAGGCAAATTTATTTGTACAGCACAATTCAGTACAGACACAATGCAAGTTGCTTTACATGATTAAAATACAGGAAAAATAAAACAGAATAAAATGTGGAAACAAAATAGAACATTACAAACAGTTGGACTAAAAAAGTTGAAACTAGTGATGTTTCAGTAAAACAGTTTTTCTAGAGCAGTCGAAGGCAGTCCTAAACAAATGTGTTTTTAATCTTGATTTAAAAGAACTCAGGCTTTCCGCACTTTTACAGTTTTCTGGAAGTTTGTTCCAGATAAGTGGAGCATAGGAACTAAATGCTGCTTCTCCGTGTTTAGTTTGTGTTCTAGGTATGCAGAGCAGACTGGAGCCAGAAGACCTTAGTGGTCTGTAAGGTTGATATACTGATAACAAGTCTGTGATGTATTTAGGTGCTAAGCCATTTAGGGATTTATAGACTAACAGAAGTATTTTAAAGTCTATTCTCTGAGATACAGGTAGCCAGTGTAATGACTTTAGAACTGGGGTTATGTGCTCTACTTTCTTAGTCTTAGTGAGGACGCGGGCAGCAGTGTTCTGGATCAGCTGCAGCTGTCTGATCCACTTTTTAGGCAGGCCTGTGAAAACACCGTTGCAGTAATCAATTCTACTAAATATAAACACATGGATTTGTTCTTCCAGATCCTTCTGAGACATTAGTCCTTTAATCCTGGAAATGTTCTTCAGGTGATATAAAGCCGACCTTGTAATTGTCTTTAGATGCTTTTGGAGGTTCAGGTCTGAGTCCATCACTACACCCAGATTTCGGACCTGATCAGTGGTTCCTAGCTGAAGCAGCTGAAGCTGTGTGCTAACTTTTGATCTCTCCTCTATTGGTCCAAATATTATTCCTTCAGTTTTGTTTTTATTCAATTGGAGACAATTTTGGCACCTCCATGCATTGATTTCTTCTAGGCATTTACTCAGTGCTTGAACTGGTCCATTGTCACCTGGTGACATGGTGATGTAGAGCTGTGTGTCGTCTGCATAGTTATGGTAGCTGATGTTGTTGTTTTTTATGATCTGAGCTAGAGGGAGCATGTAGATATTGAAGAGGAGGGGACCCAGGGTGGACCCTTGGGGAACCCCACATGTGATTTTTGTCATCTCTGATGTAAGTTACTTACATCTGTCTGTATAATATAAGTTCAATTCAATTCAATTCAATTTTATTTATATAGCGCCAAATCATGAAACATGTCATCTCAAGGCACTTTACAAAGTCAAGTTCAATCATATTATACAGATTGGGTCAGATTATACAGATTGGTCAAAAATGTCCTATATAAGGAAACCAGTTGATTGCATCAAAGTCCCGACAAGCAGCAGTCACTCCTGGGGAACCGTAGAGCCACAGGGAGAGTCATCTGCATTGTACATGGCTTTGCTGCAATCCCTCATACTGAGCAAGCATGAAGCGACAGTGGGAAGAAAAACCACCCATTAACGGGAAGGAAAAACCTCCGGCAGAACCGGGCTCAGTATGAACGGTCATCTGCCTCGACCGACTGGGGTTACAGAAGACAGAGCAGAGACACAACAAGAGAAACAAAAAAGCACAGAAGCACACTATATAGCACTATAAGCAAATATAAGTGATTTTATAATCTGGGCTAGAGGGAGCATGTAGATATTGAAGAGGAGGGGACCCAGGGTGGACCCTTGGGGAACCCCACATGTGATTTTTGTCATTTCTGATGTAAGTTACTTACATCCGTCTGTATAATATAAGTGATTTTGACTTTGCCTCGAGATGACATGTTTCATGAATTGGCGCTATATAAATAAAATTGAATTGAATTTAACTTACTTATACAAAAAAAGTCCCTGTCCTTTAAGTAGGATTTAAACCAGTGGAGTGCTGTACCAGAGAGCGACCCAGTTCTCCAGGCGTTCTAACAGAATGGAGTGATCGACAGTATCAAATGCTGCACAGAGGTCCAATAGTACCAGCACTGTGGTTCTTCCACAGTCTATATTTATATGGATGTCATTAAACACCTTGAGAAGGGCGGTCTCTGTACTGTACGGAAACCTGACTGGAAAACGTCAAAGCGGCTGGTCGTTGTTAAGGAGGTGTTTAATTGTTGAACTGTTGCTTTTTCAATAATCTTACTAATAAAGGGGAGGTTTAAGATGGGCCTGTAGTTCTGGAGTAGTAGTTTGTCTAAATTGTTGTTTTTCAGCTGTGGTTTGATAATTGTTGTTTTAAGGAACTGGGAGAAAACACCTGACAGAAGGGACGTGTTTATTATTGTCACGCATGGATCAGAAGGACCCAGAATTCAACCAGACAGAAGGTGCTTTTGCTTTGTTTATTGGAACGGAAAAGACAGCTGCATGCTGTGGGACTACCCTCAGCGTCCTTGGCCGGGATGTCTCTTTGTATGCGGGAGACGGAAGGAAACAAAAGAGGGCCGGGGACCGTTGATAAACAGGCCCGCCGATGATGGCCTTTCAGGTCGAGGGAAAATCCTTTGCCGGACTTGGCAACCACTGGTTGCTCGGGGAACGAGCCGATGTTCGGATCCGTTAGGGACAGCAGGCAGAGGGTTCTGAAGGGATGTCCAGGTTTCGTGTTCCGAGGTCCAGTTCAGGGTCAGAGCCGGGTCAGAGGTCTGGGGAAGATCCGAGGGAAAATCCAAGGCGAGGTTGAGGTCCAGTTCCAGATCGGTACACAGGTAGGCTAGGCAAACAAGCAGGGGTAAGGCATGCCCAGAAATCAGGAAAACAAATCAGGTCAGGAAACAGGCAGTCAGGTTCTCATGAAAATACGCTGGACTAATCTAGCCAAGTGGCTTGAAATAATCTGGCACTTGTCTCTGGTTTGGAGGGTGATTATATAGTAACAGGAGCAGGTGGAGAAGATGAGTGGTGATGAAAATAAGGCGGAGCTATCCAAGTGTGTTGGGTGATGAATCAAACCAACGTGAGTGCCACGATCATGACAATTATCTGTGTCAAATCAGACACTTTGACAGGCAAAACTTTCTTAAAGAAAGTTGTGGGTAGAACATCAAGGCAGCAGGAGGAGGAACTTAGCTGCAGATTGATCTCCTGTAAGCTTTTGTAGTTTATTTGTCTGAATTGGGACATTTTGTCAAGATAAGTTCTAGTTGGATAAAGCTTTGGTTCTGGAGTTGATATGGATATATAGACTGATCCTCAAATGTTTAGGATTTTCTCAGTAAAAAAGTTAGCAAATTTATTGCAGGCCCTGGTGGAATGGAGTTCAGAAGCTACGGACAGAGGAGAATTTGTTAACCTGTTGATTGTGGCAAATAAGGCACAAGCATTATTAATGTTTTTCTTGATGATCTCAGAGAAGAAAGATTCCCTTGCATTTTTCAATTGTAAGTTATATATGTAAAGTCTGTCCTTATAGATGTCATAGTGAACCTGAAGTCTGTTGTTCACCTGCGTTCAGCTTTTCGACACCCCCTTTTTTCACTTCTAACTGCTGCAGCATTTCTCCAAGGAGATTTTTTCTTCCCGGAAAAACTTTCACTTTAACTGGAGCAATGCAGTCAATGATGTCTGAGACTTTAGAATGAAAGTTATATACTATCTCATCTACTGAGTTGCAGCCCAAGGTTGAAGTAGCAGAGTAAGTTTGAATAAAAGTTTCCGTGGCATTTTCCTTAAAGGTGCATTTTCTTACGATGTCCCTTTGGCTAAATGAGTCACTGGTAATGATGCATTCAAACATCATTACCAGAAAAGTGATCACATAGGGCAACATCAGTTACATTGACCTCTGAAATCTTTAGACCTTTAGTGATGATCAAGTCTAAAATATGTCCCTGTTTGTGCGTTGGCTGTTTAACATGCTGAGTTAAACCAAAGTTTCTAAGTGTGTCACACAGTTCTTTTGCACTTCTGTCTTCAGGGTTGTCAATGTGAAAGTTGAAGTCTCCCACAATAATTAAATAGTCATAATCAACACATATTACAGACAGGAGGTCACTAAGATCATTAAAAAAGTTTGGTGTGGACTTAGGAGGCCTGTAAACATTCAGAAACATAGTTCGTACCAGGCTCTTTACCTGGAGAGCCAAATATTCAAAAGAGTCAAATTTTCCCAAAAACACCTTTTTACACTTTAGTGAATCATTAAACAATGTTGCTACTCCTCCACCTTTCCGTTGCTGTCTACTCGCACAAAGTAAATTGTAGTTTGGAGGAGTTGACTCCAACAGAATAGCTGCTTCATTAAATTCATGTAACCATATTTCTGTTAAAAACATAACATCAAGATTATTATCAATAATGAAGTCATTAATTAAAAGGGATTTTCCTGACAGAGATCTAATGTTTAGTAAACCCAGTTTATATGACTTAGTGGTTGATGATGTCTCTGTGGCAGGTTCCATCCGACAGTGTATGACTTTTAAGTACGATTGATTATTTCTGTTTGTTTTCCTTTTGCTTTTCTTATTTCTGCCACATATCATAACAGATATTCCATAATCTCCGGCAAAAGGCCCACGCTGATGCTGGAAACTGTCATGTCTGATAAACGTGCTGCCAGGGCCCGGTGTGTATCACAGAGAAGTTATCTGAAGGTCTTGAGCACAACAATGCTCCTTGATACGTAGAGGAGGAGGATCTGGGGCTCTGTGGCCTTTGGAGGATGCTGGTTTAGTCACAGAGCTACAGTTGTCAGAATGGCTATGTGGAGAGGATGTCAGCTGTAGACCAATCTTAAAGACTTTGTTCATGTTATGAGAAAATTCCAGAAAAGGAACATCTGGGCTTTGTGGAGAAGAGGGGGAGCTGGGTGAAGTCTGGACTGGTGTTCGTGGGGATGGAGGTTTTTGGTACTCTTTGGAAGATAAATGGGGGTCCTCTTTTTCCTGCTGAGACCTGGGATGAATTCTCCTGTAGTTCTGACATAGCCTCTTTCTGTGTCATCTTTCTGGCTATCTTTATCTTGGCCTGTTCAGGCTGTACTGGGCTTATCATTTGTTATGGCACTGGTTGAGTTTTGTTTTGGGACAAAGCTGATGGTGCACGGTTCACAGAATAGAAGATGTTTGAAATCAGCCGTTTTGCACCTGACCTATTTAGAGAGAACCCATCTCTGTTGAACAGATGTCTCCTCTCCCAAAATATGTTAAAGTTGTCTATGAAGGTTACAGTAGTTTGTTTTGCATGTTTTTTTCAGCCATTTGTTTAGCATCAGAACTCTGGAAAAAATCTCATCTCCACACTTAATGGGCATGTGAGGGCCGCTGGGAAACACCTTGACATTAAGGTCATCAACAAAATTCAGCAGACAAATGTATTCCTTTTTCAATACTTCTGATTTCCTCCGGGTGGCGTCGCCCAGGGCTTCAGCTTGTATTATGAGTTTTTCCAAGGTTGGGTGTTCTTTCAAGATCCTTGGAAGGATGTCTGATATATCAGACACCAGGCCACAGTTCAAAGGATTATAAATCAACACCTCTTTGTTCTTCTAGTTACATAAATATTTAATCCCACTTACAAATCCATTGCATAATATCAGGGTCCTTGGCCCTGTGGCATGTTTCATCTCTGGTAGCTTAGAGCGAAGATTGTTGACATACCTTTGATTGTTGTTGTGATCCTCCTGGTACACATCTTGCTGTTTAGTAACAGAATTCCACCATTTCCAGCAGGTTTACTCCTATCATTTGTTATGAGAACAGCCCGTTACTGTTTCACTTGTCTTGTAGTATTGGCCAGTTTCGTTGGTCCTTTGGTCTTGTACCCAGAGTGGTCCAGGGATTCTCATTTTCCTCAGGGAACTGTTTGTTCAATAAGTTGCTGGGCTGGTGGTCACTGTTCGGAATCACTGGCAGGGTAGTTTCATTTCCATACGCGCTGTTTACATCATAATTCACTTCGAGTCGGCACATTTTCAGTTCCATAACAGCTATCTTCTGTAGAAGCGTGTCAAAGTCCTCTGTGGTGAAGGTAGGCAACTTTTGAAAATCAAAATCAAAAGTAAACTAGAACTGCAAGCAGTTATTAACGGCTTCCAAGCCCACCCACACCCCGCCCCTCTGAACATGCCGGCTCCCCCTGCATAGCCAAACTTACGTGCATCTGGAACGGATCATGAATTTATGTTTTGCAGGATAACAGAAATTTTTCACAGATTCACTTGTGATCCCAAACGGTTTTCTATACATTGCATTTCACCATAGCAGTTCTCCAATATTGCATAGGCACTGGTACATCTGAAGGTAGGTTCCCCCCTCCACCACCTGTCTCATACAGCTTTCCTCCTTTAGTCATGCACTTACAAAATACAGTAGTCATATTATAGAATTTGTTTTATGTTGCATATTATATCAGGTGATCATTTCAATCATAAGCAAATAAGAAGTTTAATAAAGTGCAAATATATAACAGTAGTGGCACTCAGTACTCAACATTTTCTGTAGCGGAAACATGAAATGTTAACAGCCTGGACACCATGTCAGAGTTTTAACAGTTATGACATTTAAACTATTACTTTCCGTGACTTTGGACGTGGCCATTTTTCAAGTATAGCATCAAATGAAATAGACCATGCCACACTGTTTTCAATAGAGATCACTGCTAACTGGGACAAGCGATCGTTGCTCATATTTGAATGAAGGTATGTTTTGATGAGCTTCAGCTTGCAAAATGATCTCTCTGCAGATGCAACTGTTAGAGGCATGGTTAAAAATACTCTAAGGGCTATTGTCAAATTTGGAAACACCAAATGAAGGTTCTCTTGAATGAGGAAATTTAACTTTTCTAGAGCTTTGTAACCCTTCAGTAGGAGGCTTGCTGGGTATATTTCTTGAATAATATCTATTGAAACATCACAGGTGGTCAGGGCGTATGTGGTCACTTATTCCTCCAGCTCAGCTTTTGTCATGTGCTCCATTTTAGTG
The DNA here is from genome assembly GCF_011125445.2 of Fundulus heteroclitus. Taxonomy (NCBI): domain Eukaryota; kingdom Metazoa; phylum Chordata; class Actinopteri; order Cyprinodontiformes; family Fundulidae; genus Fundulus; species Fundulus heteroclitus. The sequence goes on along the minus strand of NW_023396559.1, from coordinate 430,937 downwards.
ATGAATTTAAATTTCTCAGACACAAGTTGAAAATTGGAAAACCTCAGACAGAGTGTGTCAACAATTACATTGAAAACCGTGCGCCTGGGGCCCGTTCTTTGTACGTCGCTGTTATGCCAGAAGCGGATTGAATATGATTATTATTATTAATTATAATTTGGTATTATAATTTTAATGATAAGTCATTCAACTCAAATATTAGTTATAACAAATATGATTCAAAATGGTGGTGATGCTAGAGCCATAAGCTTGTAATGATTTGTACTACCAATGCATTTATTAATTAGCTGTTATGAACCCAGTTGTGCTGGAACAAAGTGATCTGATCGGGTTCTGACCGAAATTTGACGTCGCAGCATTGAGGGGCATAAAACCGCTTTGAGAATCCAGACTGATGCCTTCAGGTTTTCACAACCGTTAGTTAGAAACTAACCGCTAGTTAGTTTTTTTACGCCTCTATTCAAATATCTCCAGCAAAAACCCATAGATTGTCTTGTACCTCGATCCGTTACGAAATAAACGCAGAAAAAATTACGTCTCTACCATATACGGTTCCCGAAAGATCGAGCGCTGTTTGAGGCAAAGTATTCCATTCTAATCCAATTACATATACTCTGACTCATCTGTCTGCGTGCTGCAGACAGACACCCAGGGCCGTTCCCAGCCATAAGCGAACTAAGGGGCCGCTTGGGCCCACTGGTGCAAAGGGGGGCCCCTAAATTTTCTTTTTTTTTCTCTTTTTTTTTTTACAGTTAACAATTAAATAACTTGAGTTATACGCATCACCAGGCGGGCGCCTTCTTCAATTCCTTCAGAAATTAAATGTTTCTAGTGTAATTATTACTACCTCTTACTGATCTCATGTCTGTCTCCTTCACCCCTTCTCTGTGGCATTCTCCACTAAGTCATATGGTCAAAAAAGCATCATATATTAGTTGAAAAAAATTACAGATTTTAATACAGTTTCAAAACATAATGTTTAATCATTATTGCTTGGGATGAATTAGCTGTCCCCTCACTTCCACCTAATATTAGACCAACCTCTTGCTTTCCCCTGTCTGTCCTGATTCTTCTTTTGTCATCTTCTCTTCTTTCTCTCCATCCTCACAGCTGAAAAACATTAATTTTGTGTTAGGTAGGGTTAAAAAATAAAGCATTTAAACCACAATAAAAATGAACCTTTAAATTTAAATGATATCCTTGTTGGATAACAGTTACTGACTGGACACTGCATATGATCTGACTTATCAGATACTTCACAACACCAATGTAGTGATACTATATAAAACATTTAAACTCAAGTGTCCTCCTGCCAAAAAGGTTGGTACCATGGGTCACCAACCTTTGTGAGTCTAAGGGCTATAGTGACACTGGATTAATTTGCCTGATACACACATAAACTTGTAAAAATCATCTTTAATTAAAAAAAATCAATGATACCAAATGTAGATAAGAGTGAATAAATGGCATTCTAGAGGGCTAAGTGTTGGACCATAGCTGGGCACTGCCGTCACAACAATTTAGCTTTCCTGTGTTAATATTTTCTGACATTAAAAAGCCCTCACTTAAGCAATGTTAATAAATATTATCATATTATCTGCAAACTTAAATACTTCCATAAATTGTGGCCAGCGTAAATCAGCAGAAGAAAATCACATAAAGAATGTGGGAATTCCAAGAGTTCTCACCATGGTCATCAAGTCCTTCTAAACACCTTGCCAAAATACAGGTAGTTGGTTTCAAAAACTTGTAGCCCATATCATAATTTAAGAGGTCTTTCAAAAGGTCTGGGTTGTTAGATGAAGACGATACAACAGTAGTGTTTATGCTGTCCATGATATCCTTTTCTCAAAGCAATTGATACATTGGAAACCAATTGATTTATTCCAGACAAGTACTGTGCATAGAAAATATTTGCCGCTAGATGGCAGCAAAGCGCCATCTTTACAAAATGTTTATATCAAATAAATAATAAAAAGAATAACTAAAAATCAATGGTTTGCTCTAAAATTCTGGAAATATTCAGGGAGGTCCAAAAGTGGTTTCTCTAAGCACTTAATTTTTTTCTAAGCCATTGAGAAAGAAATTTTAGAGAAAAAATATTAAACTTTATAGTCTTGTACATATAATTTTCAATGTCTTGTAAATAGGTCAAATTAGCCTGGATTTTTACCAAACTGAATTCCATGTATAGTCCGCATGTGCTTTACAAATAGAGGCCATTTTTATTGGCATTGACCAATATTTGTGGAAAATACATTGATTTCTCCATTTTCCAAACTCTTAAAAAACAGTTTGGAACTTTCAAAAACTTCAATACATGCAGTGAGAGAATTGCTACACCTTATTCAAGGAATTCATCCTGAAAATCTGAGCTCATTACAAATAAACATTGATTTTAGGTGAACTTTCCTAGTTATCAAGGTTTTTTTTGTCACTTTTGGAAATTGGCCTGCCTACTTGTTTCAATCATTACCATATTTAATACTTTAGTTCAGGGCTATGACTAGAAGGGAATAAAATAGGTTTTGTAAAAATCCAATAAGCCATTCTTGCATAGTAGATTTCTTGACATCACAGCGCCCCCTAGTGATAGACGATCCTTAAACGCGGGACACGTTTGCAAAATTTTATTTGGAGTATGGGTTATGAAGAACATGTTAAAATTTGTTAGGGTTTTAGAATAATCAGCAATTACATTTAGAGCTAGCTAGCTAACAATCACTTAATTTAGCATTGCCTTTTCAAAAAAGTCAAAATGAAAAAATCCGCCACGTAAATTTTTTTATTTGTCCATTACACGGTTTTATATGGAGTTTTGCTCAGATTGCACAAAAAATGTAGGAGGAGTTTAACAAGAAAGGTTTAACATTTGTTGCCATGTAGTGCGAAAACTAGCTGGGAAACGAAAGGTGTGCCAATTCCCTTTATTTTGCAGAATCATCCAATAAATAAAGTGATGTGATGTTTTTGAGTGTGGGACCAGTGGTTTGGTGGTTATAGGCCAAAAAACATTGTCCTTTGTTATAGCGCCCCCTAGTTGTTGAGGGGTCTGAATTTCTGGGTTTGAGTAGCGGTGCACGTTCTGTACTTGGATATCTGATTCAATAGGTTCATTACAGGTCCACATGGGCCGCACAACGTGTTTTAGCGGAGAAGAATATTGCGAGAATAATGAAGAAACAGACGAAAAACAATAGGGTTCTCTGCACACAGTGCAGACGAACAGCATAGCCGTTCGCCTGCGCTGCGGGCCTGGAACCCTAATAAGAGAAAATAAATAACTAAATTCAACTTTCGGTAGTTTTGGCTAAGAGATAAAAAGGAGATAAAAAGTAAAAGGCAGGAAAATGCAAGCAAGCAGGGAGCAGAGAAAAAAGCCTATAGCTTCCGGTTCTCCCTCAAAATCTTCAATGGAAGATTGATGGTTTTAATTACCTTGGGGTTTATCTGGGGGATAAAACCACTGTACAGAAAAATTTGGAAGACATGGAAACAAAAATTGAGAGTAAGCTGGCAAAGAGGAAATGGCTCCACCTTCAGTAGTCTTATAAAGGGCAGGGTGTTCGTTTAAATCACAAGTTTAAATAATCTGATTGCATCACAGCTGTGGCACAAGCTTTCCGTCTTGGACCCACCACTGGGCCTGCTAGTAAAGATACAATCTAAGATGGTGGAGTTTTTGTGGAATGATTTACACTGGGTGCCACAGTCTGTCTTGTTTTTTGTCCACCTGGCAAACAGAACAGCTACTTTCCACATGCAGTTCCTCCAGATGTACCTGGTAGGGCCTCCTGACAATGTGTGAAGAGACGTGGCCAGGTGTATTCTCAGATGCTTAAATAAATTGGTGCTGGATGCCGCTCATTTTGTAACCAATTTTAACTTTTTATAGTTAAAAGGGTTGTCTCAGTGTTATTAGGGTTTTTTTTAAATCCTGTGCTCCTTTTAAGCTAAAAAGATTAATAAAGTTTAACCCTCTGCATTGGTTTTTAGAAGAGCCTTTGGTTTATTGAGTGAGATTGGACATCTGTGGCAGCACGGTGCCAGGTCTGTCGAAGGCACTGTGCAGGTCTGGGACAGTGACCGTATGGCAGCTGGTGGAGGTGGCCAGACTAGATCTTGATAAACGTCCGGTCTGCCAGGTTGATGCGGCGATACTTGACCTGGGGAAAGAGAGGATGACAGCTGACAGCTGCAAGGCATCTCTTGCAGCTGTTTTTCTCAGGAGAAAACCCACCTGACCCTGTAGACCCATTCCCAGACGTCCACCTGGATCATGACTTTACAGAGAACAGTGGTCCTCTAATAACCCTAAATGTTAACTTAAAGATGGACTTGAGCGGCGCAGACCCGAAAGGGCTGTATCAGATGTTTGCCAAGATTCTTAAAAAGAGAACTCTGCAAAGCACAAGTGTGAGTGTGCGGGATGACAAGTTTGAAGGACAAAAACCCTGGTGGAGTACTCTCTATAAGCCTCTGATAAGAAAACGGACTGGTGCTCTTCAGTGGAGGATCCTTCATGGTGCCATTGCAACAAACTCGGTCATTACTCCCAGGGTTTTGTAATGAACTGGAGTGGAGATGAACCCTGTATTCAACCAAACACTGCAATGCTTTAACTGGTTTTACTGAAGGCAGTGTTTCCCGCATAAATTAGCTTAGGCGAGGCGGTGAGTTGGGTGGGAGGGGGGATAAGTTTTGCGCGGAGCGGGGGGGGCGACGACAAGTTTTGCGCGGGGGGGGGGGGGGGGGGGGGGGAGGATGTGTTTTTTCCCTGCCATTCACTATATACACGCGCGAAAGCAACAACTAAAAACCGCGTGTTAACGTCAAATAGTTTTTGGTTATTTTGGAATGTTGGCGAGGCGGTAACGTGACTTTTGCACACACCGAGCACTATCTTGGCGAGGCGGCCACCTCGCCAAGATAGCGCTGCGGGAAACCCTGACTGAAGGGCTGGTGAGGAGTGGGAATCAGGGAGGTATGCAGAACAAATTCCAACAAATGGTAAGGCGAACATCCAGGCACACTTGACAGGTAACAGGCAAACAGAACTAGGCAGAACAGACAGGACAGGTTATAAATAGAAAGGATCAAGGTGCTGAGGGTTCTTACCAAAAGGGACCAGACGGAGGCAACAAATGCATGGATGACAAGAGACAAACCGACGGGGAGCAGAGAACTAAAGCAGGTTTAAATAGGCAGACAGACAGGTGAGCGGAGGGAAACTAATCAAGGACAGGTGGGAGTGATTAAGGGAGCAGACAGGACACTAGAAAATAAACCTAAGATAAAACCGAACCAACCAAGGACAGAACTAAAATCAGAGCTAAAACAGGGACCAGATAGCTAACACAATAGAGAGGCTAAACTAAAATCCAAAACGGAAATAAACCCAGAGGCAGGAAAGAGCTACTTAACCAAATAATAAACATAAACCAGAACAGAACATGACAGGTTTTAAATGCGTGTCCTTTTTGCAATTTATCAGAGAACGTCTTTCACGTTTTTACGGATTGTGTATGGCTGACAACTTTCTTTAACATTTTGATGAGTATTTTTAGCCTCTTTGGTGTAGTTTTTACCAGTTATGTTTTTATTAATGGTGTACATCACTGTAAAGCCACTCAGATAAAATCCCAAATTCTAAATGTTTTAATTGCCGAAGCAAAAATTGCTATACATTTACCCAGAAGAGATAGACTGCAGGCTGGACCTCAGCTTGACGCTGCGGCCCTGTGGAAGTGCAATGTTAAGGCTAGGATTAGACTGGAGTTTCACTTCCACAGTGTCATTGGAAGCTTGAATGACTTTGTGCAACTGTGGGGTTTTAAGGGGTTTTATTTACCGTTTCTGATCAGAGTGAACTAAAATACAAGAAGCACCATATGTAAATATCTGTTTTTAAGATTTTTCTGATTATGTTTTTAACAGTGTTGTAACTTATTGTATAAATAAATGTTTTGCTAAAAAAAATCTTCTTCGGAAAGGACCACCTGTTTGGAGGCTTAAACATATTCAAAAACTCACCAAACATTACCCAAAATTGTCCCCCACGTGATGTTTTAGTATTGTAATGGAATTCAAAATGGCCATGGCCAAATGGCCCCAGAGTGCCCCCTAACGTGAGATAGAGAAACTGGTAAGTCCTAGAGATTTGAATATCGGGTATATTGGCAGATCTCCCCGATTCAACAAAAACGTCTCTTGGAGGTATGCCCTAAAGCCAACAGGAAGTACAATTTTTGGCAATATTTCATTTTCATACATATCTAACTTTAATGAACTCCTCCTAGGGATTTTGAGCTATCAGCTTTAAATTTGGTTGGTATGCAGTCCAGGTATGGTGGATTAAAAGTTATAAAATCTTGAGTTTTCATGCATGTTGAAGGGGCAAGGCAAGGCCTGGAATTTCCCCTTGCCAGAAAATTCCAAGCGCTGTAACTTCCTTATGGAATGGCCAAATTTAACCAAATTTCGGATTATTGATCATTTTCAGATATCCAACGATCCTATGTGGTCAAATGCTGACACACCACACCTCCTGGGAACAGGAAGTCACTTCCCTATTGACCTCATCAACTTGAAACTGTGTCAGAAGACAGATAAGATGTTGGTCTTACTTGTTCTCTGTCATTTTTTTCTTCCTAGTAGGTGCACCTGGTCTGGCGTTCTGTTAGCTGTGACATCATCCAAGGGAGACAGATCATCCACTATTACCATATAACATCGAAAGGATTCCTGGATCAATGTGTGCTTCTGTGCTCTCTGTGTCTCTGCTCTGTTTCTCCAACCCCCAGTGGGTGGAGGCAGATGAGCGTTCACACTGAGCCTTGTTCTGGTTCTGCTGGAGGTTCTCCTCCCTGTTAATGGGGAGTTTTCCTCTCCACTGTCGCTTCATGCATGCTCAGTATGAGGGATTGGTGCAAAGCCATAGACAATGCAGATGACTCTCCTTGTGGCTCTACGCTCTTTCAGTAGGAGTCAATGTTGCTTGAGAGACTTGATGCAATCTGCTGCGTTTCCTTAGAGAGGAAACTTTTTGACCAATCTGCATGAATTGATTGCATTAGACTTTGTAAAGTGCCTTGAGATGACATTTATTGTGAATTGGCGCTATATAAATAAAATTTAATCTAATTAAATGGGAGGCAAAACAATCACATTTGGAAAGTGTTTTTAGTCCCAAATAAAATGAGCTCTACTTTTTACTGTTTAAGTGGAGAAAAATATTAGAAAACCAGGCAATGGATACGGTTGGAGCGAGGGGCTGTAGAGTTAGATTTGGAGGACAAGTAGAAAAGGGGATCATGAAAAATGGATACCAAATTTACAAATGAGGCAGAAAGAGAATACTGAAGAGGCCTCGTGGCACAGCAGTAGAAACAGGGGAGGACTGAGAATGAAAAGACTCAAGTGGAATGAACATGCTTCACAAAACTACTGTTTGTGAAGCATGGTCGTGGTTGCATCATACTGAGGGTCTGTGTCGGGGACAGTGGTACAACTGCAAACTGATGGCTACATAAAACATGCAGCTTGCTTACGGATATTTCACTAAATGTAAATATTTGAGCCTATATTTAAAATTTTTATTCCGTGATTAAGGGAAGTAACAATCCCAGATCACTATATAATTGTATGTGTCACAAGGTTTTAAACAACAGCTTTTTTGAGTGGGCCACTGATGTCAATGCCTGTTTGGATCTGTGAATGAGTTGCTGTCTGTGTGTTTTCTGATGTGTTTTGTGTTATTTTTCACCAGCTGATACTTTCTTTCACCAGTCTTAAACAATTTATTGATTACACATCAAGATCTCACTTAGTTACTAACGTGACTGAGAAATTTGTGCAGTGAGAGCAAACTATATTGTTTTTTATTGTGCTGTATGCATTCCTTTCTTGTGCTCTTGTGTCTGATCTGAATAATAGTCTACAGGGATTTTCTGCAGCCTGAACCAAATTAGTGACACAAACTGTCAATAAAAAAAACATTTAAACAAATCTTGAACAAAAACATTTAATTAATTTATTAATTCTAATTAATTATTAGTTAATAATTATTAATTAATTTATTAATTCTAATTAAATTAATTAAAAACATTTAATTAATTTAATTCTAACTTTAAATGGTAAACAGAATATCTCAACAAAGAGGGAATAATCTTACCTTTGGGAGAGATTAACCTCAGAAAAAAGTCGTCCTGGCCTTTTTTCTCCAGTATTACCCTTTGGAGAATAGGGCAGAAGAAACCATATTTTACCAGCTAATCATATGAAATATAATTATCGTTGGATAAGATAAAGATTGTTGAAAGCAGAATATTTAAACAGCAACAGCAGATAAATAAACAACACAAAAAAATCTCAAGGTTGACTTTTTTTGTAAGGCAATGAAGGGAGATTTCTGCTGTCTGAAATTCATACTTGCACAGCTGGGCTTCTGTTGCTCATTCCCAGGCTAACACCTCCATCTAGTGGTATTATTTCTATATTACAAAATACAGGTGGAGAAATCCCAAATTTAATGGCTGCATGTATAAGGCTGTCTATTTTCACCTTTTTACAAAAGGTAAATATAAAACACTGGCAAAAAATATTTTGTATCAGCTACATTACTTTACCATTTGTTTTACATCTTTTCCCTTAAAATAATCTCCACATTTTACAGCACAGTGAGGGATTTTACATCCCTTCACAATCTCAGAAATTAAAAAGAAATACTCAAAACTGAGTGGCTACTATCATGGTTTAGGTATTTACAAAAGAACTGACGAATATAGAGCAATTTGCATGAATATTGGTCCAATAACATCTCTTTTGGTAAACTTTAAATGTGTGATAAGTGGATTTCACTGTGTTCTTACTCCACTCGTGAAATTTTAAGGTTAGTATTAAGGCTAATGTCAGAAGAATTTGGAATGTGGGGGGACACATTGGTGGGGTTTCTGGGGGTCCTTCCCCAGAATTTCTTTTATGAATTAGATGCTATTTCCCTCACTGGGGTGTATTTTAACAGGTTGTTAAACATCTACTTTTCCCTAACCCTTTTTTTAGCACATTATTTATAATTGCCAATTATTATGTAGAACAACCATATTCACTTTTGTCTTTTTTTAGAACAACCTTGGAAGAAAAAAAAGCAAAACTTAATAAAATAAAAGACAAATCTACAAAATCTTAAGTTGACATGACAAACTTATCACAAACAGACATAAAAAAGTAATTCAAGTGCACTTAACATTCCTTATAACAGGACAGTTCAAGGACAGGTCTAAACATTCAGAGTTCTAGTTCCAGACCAGGTAGATTGTTCACATAAGTTATTAGAGGGTCCCAGGTTGTGTGGAATCTGTTGATGGAACTGTTCAGAGTACATCTGATCTTTTCCAATTTTACATTTTGCATGACATCTCTAATCCAGTGATGTGTGATGGAGTAGTAGGAGCCATCTATTTAAATAAAATCAAGCTATGACCCTCTGTAAATGAGCAGGGGGAACAGATCCCATCGGATAAGAGACCCAGCCAAAAACAGCAACCAAGGGAGAAGGTGAGACGTAATACACATTAGCATTAGAGATGACTTCAAAAAAGGATGACCAAAAAGGAGCAAGTTTTGTACAAGACCAGAACATATGATAAGACGTAGCAGGGGTCTGTTTACATCTATCATATGATGGGTCTACATTCGGAAATATTTTTTCTAGTTTAGCTTTTGAGAAGCAGGGCTGTCATATGTGGTTATTTTAGTAATCAAATATTCTATCAATTATTCTGACAATTAATCGAGTAATTGATAAAAAAAATTATACATTCTGCAGATTTTTCACATAGATACTTACGCATATTAAAGGAGCAATAAGCGATATTTCACCACTAGGTGGTGCTTGAACACTATCTGCAGACCAAAATAAGATGTGTAACTAGCTGTGCCTCTCTTTTGCTCAGCTCTGGCTGCCACCCAGCTCCTCCTTTCCCTTCTCACGAGTTGCCTTCTATGGACATATTTGTAAAGAACAAAAACATAGCAAAAACAGTACAAAACAGCTTAAATGTTTGTTGAAATGTAGAGGCCACAAAATGAGCAGAAAGAAAGCAATAGCTGTCTTCGCCTCTCTCAAAATGGATCAAACGCGAGGAACAAATCCACTGGATCCGCGTAGAATTACAGCTAATACTAAGAAAAAGATATTATTACAGGCCTATGTTTTAAATTATAGGGCTTATTGCAGAAAATTAAAACAGCTCATTTTCTAAAGTTGTAACCACATGCTGCTTCTAATCATCACAATGCATATATTTAGCTGGTATCTATACACATTGGGACTTTTCCTGCCTATAAAAAAAGTTGTTGCGGACGAGCCCCACTCTTGTAGCACGTCGCAATAACCAGAAAACAGGTTCTGTCGGAAAAAGGTGAAGCCCAAAAAAGCTCACTTTTTTGAAAGTTCCAAGTAATCTGAGAGAAAAACAAGCCCAAAGTTGCTTATAATAAGTGGACTATGCAACACTGAAGCCTACATGAACACCGCTCATGGATTGAATGATGTTTTCATTCCACTGAGAAAAAGCCAAATGAACATAGTCTACTTGCACAGATGCTGCAGTCGCTAGTATTAGCTCTGGACAAGTGTTGGCTCCTTGCTACTGAGGAAATGTAGAGACCACATATACAGTTAGGCCCAGAAATATTTGGACAGTGACACAATCTTCATGATTTGGGCTCTGAACTGGATTTGAAATGAAACAACTACAATGTAATTGAAGTGCAGACTTTAAGGTTTAATATAAGGGATTGAACAAAAATATATCATTAAACATGTAGGAATTGTAGTTATTTTTATACAAATATATTTCAGGGGCTGTATGACCTCCCTAGAACGCTTGGACATACTCCTGATGAGCTGGCGGATGGTCTCCTGAGGGATCTTCTCCCAGACCTGGACTAACGCATCCTCTGACTCCTGGACAGTCTGTGGTGTATCGTGGTGTTAGTGGATGGAGCAGAACATGATGTCCCAGATATGCTCGATTTGATTCAGGTCTGGGAAATGGGCGGGCCAGTCCATAGCATCAAGGCCTTCATCTCGCAGGAACTACTGACACACTCCAGCCACATGAGGTCTTGCATTAGGAGGAACCCAGGGCCAACCGCACCAGTATATGGTCTCACAATGGGTCTGAGGATCTCATCTCTGTACTTAATGGCAGCCAGACTATCTCTGGTGAGCACATGGAGGGCTGTGCGTCCCACCAAAAAAGATGCCACCCCACACTATTACTGACTTACTGCCAAAGCAGTCATTTTGGAGAATGTTGCAGGAAGCAGAACATTCTCCACTGCAACTCCAGACTGTCAGCTCTGTCATATGTGCTCAGTGGGAGCCTGCTTTCATCTGTAAAGAGAACAGGTTCCTGTTTAGAATTCGACAGTCTTTGCAAATGCCAAACGTCACCTGGACCTGGCTAAAATCAAGAATCCCCTCTTAAAGATGACATTCAGTTTTATAGGGGACCAAAGTTTATTTGATTTAACTTCAGTTGAGCAGGTTTGTAGCTGCATAGACTCAATGAATTAGCAGGAGATGTGAGCAGATAGATCCTCAGACTGCAGATTGAAATGATATTCATGTCCCTGGTGGTCTCTTTTCTCCTTCATCATGCCTTTCCTCCTCTCATTGACCATTGTTTTTTTTTATCCTCTCCATCATTTGCAGTCTCTCACTTTCTATCTCTCTCCCGATCTCTGTTATTTTTTATAACGTATTTGCCTTCTGGGGATTTTTCTATAACCCAAACTTGCTATGGAGAGACTGTACTTAAATATAGTGGTGGAGCTGCTTTTTCTGTGTGTGTTGTTTCTGTGTGTGTATAAGGAATGGTATGCAGTCCTCTGAACTATTCTTAGTCTAATGTAGCAAGTAGAGTCCAGCAGCTGCACGTCGAAGGTCTGGGGCTGCTTTGAAAAGGAGACGCTGTTCGTTTGTTTACATGCAATCCACTGAAAAACACTGCCTGGCCAAAAAAATCCTCACTTGGATTTTACTAAGCAAATAGGTACAAGCCTCCTATTGGGTGATTACAGAATTGGCTATCATCTTTCACATGGCAACAAGTTGTTTAACTCCAGTTGATGCAATGAGGGTCATGATTTAGGTATTTGTTTGTTTGTTTTTGACTTTTCCGGATTCAGCTCTGTCACCTCTCAGCCACAGAAACCATCCTATCAGTCCTCTTCCAGCCATCATTGTGCAACTGAACAGATCCACCTGCTGCAATTAATTAGAGTCAAATCTGCTCACCTGTTCCCCTGTCTACATATACCTGCCTCAGCCAGTTCATCCCTCCCAGAACGTCTCATCTTGCTTCATGCGCTCAGCTGTTGTGCCCTACCAGTTTCTATGTGCCCAACTAGCTGAGCTTCTGTTTTATTTGTCTTCAGCCTTCACTGTTGTATGCTGCCAGTGTCTGTGTGCTGCACAGGACTGCCCTTTCTCCTTGTGAGTTCTAGCCGCTTGCTCTACCCGTTCTGGTGGTTCCTCGATCTGCATTGCCTGTTCTGGTCAGCTCCTGCCTTCATCTCTAGTTTAAGTCTGTCGCTGCCAGCTACACCTTTTGTAGTTTGGTTCTGCCAGTCACCCCACCTACATTCTCTGGTCTCCTGCCCATAACTGTCAGCCTGCCTCTTCATCCACTGTTCATTATTGTATTAAAGGTTTTAGAGCTAAACTCTATGTATGGCTGATATCGGGTGCTCCAGCTCTATTCATAACAGGGAGTAGCTTCTAATTTCTTAACCATTTCAAAAGACACATGCTGTGGTAATAGAAATCATGTAAGTCTGTTAAAGAAGGGTCAAATCATTAGCATGCATTAAGAAGAGAAAACATTTAAGGAGATTGCAGAAAGTACTAGAACCACCGTCTTCGAGGAAGAAATGTGGTCAGAAAAAAAAATTCCTGAATGATCGTGATTTGAGATCAGTTAAATTTTTGCGTTGTTCTACAGTTATTTTTTAAAGAAAAATCAACTGTAGAACTCAGGGGTATGTTTAATAGTGAAAGTAGGTGCATTTGTACAATTTCAATGCAAAGGGAACCTTAATGGATTCAAACTGAACAGCTTTGTAGCTATAAAAAAAACCTCCAGGAATAAAGCTATAGTTTGCTAGGGGGCTTTAAGGTTGGACTCTGGATGATGGGAAGTAGGTCATGTGGTCTGATGAGTCACGATTTACCCTTTTCCAGAGTGATAAAAAAGGTAAGAACAAAAACAGGTGAAGTGATGCCCCATGTCTACTGTACCACCTTGTGGTACAGGACAGTGCTATGATCTGGGGTTTCTGCAGTTGGTCAGGTCTAGGTTCAGCAATATTGTGTGCCTGAATAAAGAGGTCAGCTGAATACGCTGAATGGCCAGGTTATTACTTTTTTGGATTTTTTCCCTAATGGCAAGGGCAAATTCCAAGGTTGTAATGCCAGGATTCGTCGGGCTCAATTTGTGAGTGGTTCCGGAAGGAAGATACTTAATTTCCACACATGGCTGGCCACCACCGAGTTCAGACCTTAAACCTATTGACAATCTTTGGGATGTGCTGGAGAAGGCTCAGCACAGTGGTCAGAATCTCCATCATCAATATCAGCTCTTGGTGTAAAATTCTACAACACTGGATGAAAGTAAATCTTGCATCACTGCAGAAGTTTTCCAAATGATTCCACAGCGAATGTGCGCTGTAATCAAGGCTAAAGACGGTCCAACAAAATACTAGTGTGTGACCATTTTTGGTGGCAATATTTTTTTTGGCCAGCCAGTCTATTTTTAATAACAGCCACACGGGATCATTTGCAGTGAGAATTTGAAAAGTTTTAAAAAGCCATTTCTTAAAAAGCAATAAGAGGGACATTGTAACCCCCCCTCTCACACACACACACACACACACACACACACACACACACACACACACACACACACACACACACACACACACACACACACACACACACACACTTGTTTAAAATACAAAGTGAGGGCTGTGGCTTGACTTCCACAGACATTCCATTCAAGAGCGATCGGTTCATGCCTTTCTATGGCCTAGCCCTAACCCTCCCCTGGCTAACCCTAACCTAAACTTAAACCTAATTGACACCTTTAGTGCTAAACCTAACCCTGAGCCCAGAAACAAAATGAGGACCACAAAAATGTCCTCATTTTAAATCAAAGTCCTCACTTTACCAGTAAAATAAGCAAAACATATTCTGTCTCAGCAAGTGCAAGAACACACACACACACACACACACACACACACACACACACACACACACACACACACACACACACACACACACTTCTCCTGTAAGTCGTCGCCAGGTTTGCACACACTGTAGCTCTTATTTTGGTCCATTCCTCCATGGAGATCTCCTCTAGAGCAGAGATGTTTTGGGGTTTTTGCAAATTTTCTATGGGGTTGAGGTCTGGTGACTTGCTGAGCCATTCCAGGAGTTTGAAATGCTTTTTATGGAGCCACTCCTTCGTTGCAAGAGCAGTGTGTTCCATCTTCAACGCTCTCACAGATGGAAGGAGGTGCTGGCTTAAAATCTCATGATATATGGCCCCTTCTTTGCTTCCCTTCCCATCTTTTCCCCTTTGCAGAAAAACAGCCCCAAAGCATCATATTTCCACCCACATGCTTCACAGTAAGTATGGTGTTCTTGGTATGCAACTCAGCATTCTTCTTCCTCCAAACACAATGAGCTATGTTTGTGCCAAAGAGTTCTATTTAGATTTCATCTGACCAAAATTTATTCTCCCAGTCCTCTTCTGGATCATCCATATGTTCTCTGGCAAACTAGACATGTAGTGGTTTATACTTGATGCATCCGCGAGGTCTGCACAGCCATATTACGTAATTTTGGCTTCCACGCTCCTCCGTGTGGATAAAGGTTTCCGCTCCGCGCACTTGGGAAAATTTGTAACCACATGGACAGTCCCGCACAGAAAAACATGGCAGATGAGCAAGGTCTCTTTCTGGCTGAGGTTTGTAAATATAAATATCATTATGGTTCAGCCCAAAAAGATCACGTGATCAACAAGTTGTTAATTCCCAGACAGGTATCGCTGTCATTCTTGGAAGAAGGTAAGGTTTAAATGTTGAAAACAACTGTGTTTTCTACTTCTACTTGTGTAATGCGCTTGTCGTAGGAGCAAACTCTGCCCTCTAGAGCAATGATTTCCATAGCGTGGTTCATGAGCTGCTGCTAGGAGGTGCGCTACATAAAAAATTTAATGGCGTACTGATAATTGCACAATTAGGGTGTTTTCCCCACACAACAAAGATGTGTAAATAATCATTTCCTTTGTAAAAATTTAAATCAAAAACTGTAAATTTAAATTTAAGATAAAATATAGAAGTTGTCTTCTTCTATGTATTATACTGTATATGCTCACCTAGATTGTGGCCTCTACGTTATTCATTCTCGCAAATATGCTCAATTGGCTGAAATCATGCAAACTGTCGGGTGAAGGCTGGTTAATATGGCAGGATTTTTAGCCAGATTTTCACCCCGATTCCCCCTTCTGAGAGGCAGCGATTATTGGCGTGTCTCTAAAATAATCTTAAGAGAATATCCTGCCATGTGTCGCGTTTTAAGAGCGATCGGTTCTGCTCGGTGGAACATCAGGACCGCTCCGACCTCAAATCGGGGATATTCAACATGTTGGATTGTCTTGCCCCGACAAAGAGCACAGAGCCTGTTGAAAGTGCCGTGTAGCCAATCAGAAAGCAAGGTGAGGGATTCCCCAAGAGAACTCCCCTTCTTTAACCAACGGCTTTTCTTTTTGTTGTTTTGTTGCATTAAAATCAGTCCATTGCCATTATTCTCCCCCATAGTCCATGTTTATTTACTCTGAACTCACATTTGATCTTGAGAGGGTTTGGAAGATTTTCCGCCTGACATCTCAATGATCTTAAGAAAAATCTGTTCGTGTGTAGTGTGTTGTGCTTGTCGTCTGACTGGACACCACACACTGTACGACCAAACCTATTTTATCTAACATTTTTTATTGTTACATGTGATTCTCTCAGGCTTTGAAAATCGGCCGACTGTTTTAAAATCCTGTCGTGTGAACCAGCCTTAAACAGATGAGACAAAATGTTAAAAGTGAGAAAAGGTGAAAGAAAAAGAGGAGAGGAAAGGAGAGAACAATATAACATCCTCTGAGTTTGCTTCTACACCTGCAAATAAAGATATAAAAAGAACAGTAAAACCAACTGATAAAGTATTACAGGTACAAACAACTAACACCTTGATACCATCACTGATGAACATAACGTATTATTTAATACGAAATGTATAAAGTGACAGCTAAAGATAATAATCGGGGTATTCTGTAAAGAAGTGAATCTGTAAGTACCTGAATACAAGCACCTGTCGACCTTAGTGTGCGTGCACTTATGTATGTAAAGTTTATCCGTAAAAAAAATGCTCAACAGTGGTTGTGAGGAACCAAAGACCCATGCCCCAGAGCACTGAGGCAGACGCCAGGGGAACCAGAACCCCAGATGCCTGAAGGGACCCCCAGAGCAAAGGTGCTTAAGAGGGGCCAACACAGGGAAAGCTGCCTCCCCCATCCCAGGGAAGAGCAGAGCGGAGGCCCAGGAAACCACCCAACAGCCAAAACGGCGAAGCCCCTGGTAGCCACAGGGATGAGCCTGTGGGCTCGGCAAGCTGGCAGCTACACCAGAACAGATCCAGCTATTGGCCCAGGGACACCCTGCCCACTTGTGGGGCCCTGACAGAGCCACAGGGGCCCAGTCCCCATGAAGCAATCGCCCGAGCGCCCAGTCCTGGACACTGAGGACCACCAACACAACAACGGCCCTAGACGCCAGCGAGTGGAGGAGAGCAGGATGGGGGGATGGGTTCCACACTTAGTGGAGACCTTAGATGTCCCAAGAGAAGGGGCAGTTCAAACCAAACCTGAAAAAAAGGCAAACAGAAAACCACATACACAGTCACATTCACACATTTTCACCCCACATGGCCCCACATGTGAACACTCCTACAAAAAAAGTGGGACGCAGTACACACACTTGCAGTCACCACACACATCCTATATTACCAGGTCCAGGCACTCCAGAGGGATATCTAGGCCCCGTACCCAGGAGGTGTACCCCAACATCAAGATGGGGGGTAGGACCACCACAACCCGACCTACCCAGTCCATACTCCTAACCCCCACCCGAACCCAGCCAGATGACCCATGGGCCCAGTCACCTGAAGATGGGGCCTGAATGGGCTGTTGTGCAATTATACACTGTTTAAAGTTATCTGATGTTTAATAAATAACTCTCTGTCTGTTAGGTATTGTCTGGTGGATATCAGGATATCAGGACAATAGTTGAAAGGGGTGATTTGAACACTGGCGATCTTTTAACAGCAAACTCTGCACACACATAGAATGAGTGACTTCTCTTCAAGTTCAAGAATTTATTAACAGGAATGAAATGAACATCCAGAGAACATCACTACATGATGCTGTTTAACTGAATTAACACTATACTTCAATCAACCAATCATCTCTACTAGGCTAGTGAGACTTGACTAAACTACTAAGCAAAATGAAGATAAAAAGAAGCTAAGCTAAGGAACTATGCACATGCAACAGACACAAAAGACAAAACAAGTGGTTGATCATCATCAGAATAATTCAGTGAATCCCGGTTCACTGCAGACCTGGGTTAAAGAACCAAAGTTCAATTTAAAGAACAAGGAATGGAGTTAAATTAGCTTAACTAATTTAGAACAACATTTGGCATGTGTTTCAAACCATTCACAATACAAATCCTGAGATAAACAAAACATTATTTGTCAAAATATAATTTTAAAGAAAGATTTTCTCAGTAAAATCATTAACTTTAGGGACGCTTGATTTTATTAATGCGATTATACCTCCGGGAGGCTATGGGTCACTGTAGCGATCGGTCTCTAAAATCGGCTAATCCTAAAGTCAAACAAAAGACCTTTAAATTTACATTAATATTCCATATTAATGCGGTAATAACGCTCATAGCACTATCAGACAATGGTGGAGCAAAACAAAGTTTTTGTTTGAAACAACCCTAATTGAATATCCGGAAACTGGATGTTACATCAGCTAATAACATTTTGGCTAGTAGACTTTTGCCGCTAACTTTAAAAACTTCGGCTTTATTTTTAGCCATAATGAGTGAGCCGGTTAACGCAACCATCAATATCCCATCAGTGTATAAAACCCTTGTGGAGATAACGTTTGTTATAACCATAAAAACATAATCGAATTACATGAGAAATTACATGACCCGAAGAATGCTAGCAGGTGCTACGTCGATTAGCTCCTTGTGATTAAAAACACAATGTAACCACACACAACTTTCCAAATAAACCCTTCAACTTTCCCTGTGGTTTCTTTGCCAAACCTTTCAGCGCCTCGTGTGAGTTCCGTTCACTTTGGCCATCCAAGAAAGAGAGCGGGGGTCCAGGGAAAACGTTGATAATTTCAGCAGCAGACATGCGGCTCTGCAGCTATGAGCTAGCCGAAACGTGTTCAAGGGTAGGCCTGCCCGACGTCCTACCTGCAGTCTCTGATCAGTCGCGATTTTAGCTCCTTTTTTCTCTCAGCTTGGGAAGTGGGTAAAGGAGGCCGTTCCGCGCGCGTTTCAAGGCAGCTTTCCTGTAACAGCTGAGAAGACATAAACAAATCTGTTTTTGGCATGGAGGGATTCTTTCCTCCAGCGTCTGACCCTGAAGTTAAGACTGCAGACCTAACTCTGATTCGCTCGGTCAGGTCCTCCGGACGAAGAGAGCTTTCTCCCCTGTGCTGGCAGGTGGGTCTTTCGGGCCCCATGAGGCCCCATGCCTTGCTGGCTTGTCATGGGGGACTCTCCTCGAGAGCTCCAGGAAGAAGTGGGCTAAGAGACTGAGAGTCTGAGTCCGATTTGGCTCGCAGGGGCGGCTGGTCTCCCCAGGCGCCCCTCTCCTCTAGGTCTCCAGGCAAGAAGTGTCTGACCCATTGTCTGCTCATAGCAGGGAATCCCTGCTGTGAGACGCTGTCTCTGCAGTAGGGTGGTAAAATTCCTCGCTCACAATCCATTTAGATTTGTCCTCCGGTTACATGTTCTGAATTCAGTCTGACTTAATTGTCATCATGGCTTTTATGGCACAACAGGGCCAACTAACCTGAGCCCACCCCACAAACACTGAGGTGCTACGTCCCTCACACCCTGTCTTCCATACCTAAGCCTTACCCCCATATACCAGGGGAGAGCTGAACCACCAGCCCCAGCCAATACCCGGGACCTGTTGTGAAATTATACACTGTTTAAAAGTTATTCAATGTTTAATACATAACTCTGTCCGCTATGATACTAGGCTAGTGGAACTTAACTAAACTACTAAGCAAATTGAAGATAAAAAGAAGCTAAGATAAGGAACTATGTACATGCAAAAAGACAACATAAAAGTGGTGATCATCATCAGAATAATTCAGTGAATCCTGGTTCACTGCAGACTTAAAAATCTGACTTAAAGAACATGGAATAGAGTTAAATTAGCTTAACCAATTTAGAACAACATTTGGCATGTGTTTCAACCCATTCACAATGCAAATCCCACATTACACAAAACATTATTTGACAAAATAACATTTTAAAAAGTTAAAGAACCAAAGTTCATCTTAAAGAATGTGAATTGAGGTTAAATTAGCTTTACTAATTCAGAAATTTTTTTCAACCCATTCACTATGCAAATCTCAAGTTATACAAAACATATTGAGGAAATAACATTTTAAAGAATGATTTGGGGTGTGGAATGTCACCTCTCTGGTGGGGAAGGAGCCTGAGCTAGTGTGAGAGGTTCAGAGGTTCCGACTAGAGATAGTCGGGCTCACCTCGACGCATGGCTCTGGCTCTGGAACCAGTCTCCTTGAGAGGGGCTGGACATTCTTCTACTCTGGAGTTGCCCCTGGTGAGAGGCGCCGAGCTGGGGTGGGCATACTTGTTGCCCCTCATTTCGGTGCCTGCACGTTGGGGTTCACCCCGGTGAACAAGAGGGTGGCCTCCCTCTTCCGCACGGCTTCGAAGTGATTCTGGTCCACTATCCGGCGTCTCAGGAGGGGGAAGCAGTGCAGTACCAACACTGTTCATAGTGGGGGTGGTGTGCTGCTGACCTTGACTCGGGGCGTCGTGCATCGGTAGGCGGAATACTTCGAAGACCTCCTTAATCCCACCAACACGTCTTCCATTGCGGAAGCAGAGCCTGAGGACTCTGGGTCGGGTTCTCCCATCTCTGGTGCTGAGGTTGCTGAGGTTGTTAAATAGCTCCTCGGTGGCAAGGCCCCAGGGGTGGATGAGATTCGCCCTGAGTACCTTAAGGATGTTGTGGGGCTGTGTTGGTTAACGCGGCTCTGCAGCATTGCGTGGACATCGGGGGCAGTTCCCATGCGGCAGTTCTCATTGCGTCTCGGCTATTTGCGGATAACGTGGTCCTATTGGCTTCATCAGGGTGTGATCTACAGCTCTCACTAGAGCGGTTTGCAGCCGAGTGTGAAGCGGCTGGGATGAAAATCAGTGCCTCCAAATCTGAGACCATGGTCTTGAACCGGAAAAGGGTAGAGTGCCTCCTCCGGGTTGGGGAGGATGTGCTGCCCCTAGTTGAGGAGTTCAAGTATCTTGGGGTCTTGTTCACGAATGAGGGGAAGATGGAGCGGGAGATTGACAGGCGGATTGGTGCAGCATCTGCTGTGAAGCGGGTGCTGTACCGATCCGTTGTGGTGAAGAGAGAGCTGAGCCAAAAGGCGAAGCTCTCGATTTACTGGTCGATCTACGTTCCTACCCTCATCTATGGTCACGAGCTTTGGGTCGTGACCGAAAGAACGAGATCCCGGATACAAGCGGCTGAAATGAGTTTTCTCCGTAGTGTGTCTGGGCTCTCCCTTAGAGATAGGGTGAGGAGCTCAGCCATCTGGGGAGGATTCAGGGTAGAGCATTTTATCAATGTGATTATACCTCGGGAGCAAGGGGTCGCTGTAGCGATATGTCACTAAAATTGGTACTCCTAAAGTTAAACAAAATGCCTTTAAATCAACATTAATATTCTATATTAAAGCGGTAATAACGCTCATAGCACTATCGAACTATGGCAGAGCGAAACGTACAAGGCTTATGCTTGAAATGGGCTTTTGTTGAATAACCGGGAATTGGAAGTTACTGGGCTAATAGCATTTTGGCAAGCGGATTTTTGTCACTAACTTTAAAGACTTCAGCTTTATTTTTTGCCATAATGAGAGAGCCGTAGAACATAAACATTAATATCCCATCAATGTATGAAACCCTTGTGGAGATAACGTTTGTTATAACCAAAAAAAAACACTCGAATCACATCGGCAATGGCATGGTATCAGAATTCTAACATGAACCACGTCTGTTAGCTCTTTGTATTTAAAAAACACAGTGTAACCGCATCACACCGAAATTTCCAAACAAACCCTTCAACTTTCCCAGTGGTTTCTCTGCCCAACTTGTCGGTGCCTTATGAGAGTTCGGTTCATTTTGGCCATCCAAGGAAGAGAGCAGTGGATAGCAGATACGTTGGTCCTTTCAGCAGCGGGCTTAGCTGCTTAGCAGCAGCAGACATGTGGCCATGAGCTAGCCGAGACGTGGTCGGGGGAGACCTGGCCCGACGTCCTGCATGGAGTCTCTGACTAGGTTGCACTCGCGATTTCAGCTACTTTTCACTCTCAGCTTGTTTGGTGAAGGAAGGTGACCGATCCGCGTCGTCTCGAGTCTGCTTTCCTGTAACAGCTGACAAAAATAAACAAAGCTGTTTCGGCATTCTTTACTTCAGTGGCTGGTTGTGCAGAAGTTAGACTGCAACTTAGCTTCTGATTCTGGTTGGTGAATCTCCAAACTCAGTCGATGATCTCCCCCCCCCCTCCCTTTTGTCACTCCGTTGAAGCAGGGGGAGATGAGTTTCACAGGAGGCCTGTTCTGTGTAGCTTGTGGGCATTCGAGCCTCGTGAGGCCCGCATGGTGGCTTGTGCAGGGGGACTCTCTCTCCTTGAGAGTCTCAGGAAGGAGTAGTGAAGACTGAGGGTCTGTCCTGAGGGAGCAAATGTTTTGTGGCAACAGGGAATCCCTGCTGTGAGGGCTGTCCCTGCAGCAGGTTGGTGAAATTCCTTGCTCACAATCCATTTTGATTTGTCCTCCGGTTACATGGTCAGAATTTAATCTGAAATCAATTATTTCATTATGGCTTTAACATCATGGCACAACAACCCACCGCCCACCTTCAGCCAACACCCCAACCAGATGACCCGCTCCTCCTCCAGGCCCCGGACTCCGGATAGCAATAGGAAGACAGGAGTGTGAGAAAGACCCCGAGCCTGCCTCCGCCTGCTCAAATGTCATGTTGTTGCATGTTGTTCTCAAGTGCGTTTAAAACTGAGAGGGCCAAAAAGTGGGTGCCCGGCACAGCCCACCACTCCCCCTCCTCCACAAGGTAGCAGGCGCCAGCACAGCAGGTGCTGGGGCTGGGGAGACCAGCCACCCCTGTGAGCAGGGGCAGATGTCAGATGATCTGACAGTGGAATGAGTATTTTCACCCCTAAAATTAGATAATTAGATACACTGCACTTGAAATCAGATTAGATTAGATTAGATTAGATTAGATTAATTTTATTGTCCCAAAGGGAAATTTGATTTGGGTTACAGACTCAGCTGCTACATAGTCCAAACTATGTGTCACACTGCATTCACACATAACACTACTATAAAAATTCCATTATAAGACAATAAATAGATACATAAAGGAGCATGTTACATTATATTCACAATAAAAATTTGAAAGAAGAGAAAATAATAATAATGATGATAATAATAAATAAACATGTATAAAAACCGTTCTTTAAAAAAATCTGTTTTAAGAGATACTGAAAAAATAAAAATAAATAAAAATAAATAATAATAATAAAAATAAAATAAATAAAAATAAAAGAGCATGTGTCAGTTTAAATGTTGAATACTGTTGCCTATTCCACAATTTACTGCTTAATGCTATTTGTTGCTTTAATGGAAAGCGGAACAAATGAGTTCTTATAGCGGTTTAATCTACAGGCAGGGACTCTAAGACGTCGACCTGATGGAAGGAACTGATATTCTGAATAAAGAATATGAGTGGGGTCTGACATGATTTTCTGGGCCTGTCTGGTTATTGTATCATTGAAGATGGTCTGAAGTGAGGGGTGTTGCTTGACTCCCATCAACTTCATTGCTCTTTGGGTCAGACAGGTAAGTTTGGCCTTCATTTGGACAGACAGGTTACCAAACCAGCCAGAAATGCCATACCTAATGATGCTCTCTATAACAGCATGGTAAAAGAGCAGCATGACTTTCTGACTGACACCAAAGGCCCTCAGCCTGCGCAGAAAATGTAGCCGCTGCTGGAACCTGTTGCAGACATAATCAACTTGAGCAATCCATGATAATTTATTATCAATTATTAATCCAAGATATTTATATGAATCTGCTTGAGCAATTAATTGATTATGGATGACCACTGGAGAGTGGTCTCCAACCGCCCTAGGGTCAAAGATCAGTTCTTGTGTTTTCTGGACATTAAGAGTCAGAAAGTGTTCCTCGCACCATTGAACAAAGGTTTTAATCTGCTGTCTGTAACCAATTAGGTCTGATGTGCCTGAAATGAGGCAGAGAATAGCTGTGTCATCTGAAAATTTGAACACATAGTTGTTTGGTGTATTACAATTGCAGTAGTTGGTGTATAAGGTGAACAGATAAGGTGAACTTACACACCCCTGGGGAGCGCCAGTGCTGATGTTAAGAAGATCAGATAAGGTCCTGTTCACCCTGACTTGCTGAGAACGACTAATAAGGAATGAATGAAACCATCTGATAATATATGGATTGACATTCATTTTTTTCATTGTAGATAGAAGAACATGAGGCTGGAGAGTGTTAAAGGCCGAACTAAAATCAACAAAAAGCAGTCTAGCATAAGCCTTGGGGTTTTCTAGATGTTTAGCCACTAGATGCACTATGCCATTGCAAGCATCATCAGTGCCTCTTCTACATTTATAAGCAAATTGGTAAGGATCTAGTTGTGGACCCACATCTGATGAGTTGTTCCTATTTTAAGTGCAAAAATCTTATTGCACAATATTTAAATCACTTGTTTACCTGGTTCATGAGGTAGCTCAGAGTCTTGATGCCCGCTGCCTGCCACCATGACTGAAAAATTCTCCCCCTCCTTTCTCGCCTGATATCAGTTTTCATCTGGGACTGCTCAAACGAGGATACATTTGTTTAAAATTATTTTAAGCCTGGCATTTATGTTGGAAATATTTAGGGGCTTATTGATTCATTTAATTATGAAGCAGGGATTTTTTACAAAGGATCTCCTTCTACTTTGTTTGCTACCCTTTGCTGGCTAGGCCAACACTAGCAGGCTGCTGAAAGCTGTGTGTAAAACAAAGCACAAGCTTTGGTTCAAACTTACCAGTCAAAAATGTCTGTGAAAACATATATATGCTGGGATATGGCGTTGAAAGTGAGGTTTAGTGGTTTCCCGGATGCTATCCAGGGTCCATTCTAATTTTTCAGTTCAGATTTCCAAGCTCATTGGCTTTGCTTCCATGGTGGTAAACTAAAAAATCTCAATCCAACTATTTTTCCCGAAGCGATTGTGTGAACGAATGTGAAAGCTAATGACACAGCACATTTGCATCATTTATTATGTTTTTAAAAATAAGAGAAAATAAAGACAGTGGTGTAAATAAATGGAAGCTTGTTTCCCAACGGCCTGGTAACCTACAAAAGCAGCCAGTACGGTTATGCCCCATAGTATCAGATATGCCAGCCAATAACACAGTCCTCGCTACGATACAAATCTTTGATCCTCTCTGAAAACTTCCCTGTTCTTTATCATCATAGGGTGGCTTAGTTAATAGGAGTTTCTTTTTTCGCGGGTGAAAAAAAGATCTGAGGCTCGATGAGAAACATTTGGGGCTAGAGCTAGGAAAGCCCAGGCCAGGCGATTCCACTGGTCATCTTCATCTGAATATTTGCTGTGGCCTGTTTTTGTTGAAACAGCAGACCCAGCTGACTAGCCATCAGCTCTCTCTGATTCATTTTTTACTGACGCAGTAGGGAGAGGGCCCTTTCAAAATAGTTCAGATTTCACAATACCTAAAGAAGAAAGTGGCAGAAATTCTCATCATCATTACTTTTACAGAACATTTGTGAATGGGGAAAAGATCAAGCCGACCTGGCTCTACTTAGAAAACAAAACAAAAAACCAAAGTCCTTTACTACTTTAGCTGGAAACTATTTTCCAAAAAGGAACACAAATTCCAGAGAATTAGAGAAGGATTATTTAGAAGGAAATAGCTTGATAGTGGTTGTGGAGAACCAAAGGCCCGCCTTCCCTGAGCACAGAGGCAGGAGTCAGGGGATCCATAATCCCGGACTCCCAAAGGGGTCCCTAAAGCAGGGCGCCCAGGAGGGGCCGACACAGGATATCTGCAACACCCCCCCCCCCCCAAGGAAAGAGTAGAGACGACCCCGAGGAAATCCCCTAGCCACCGCAATGTCGACGCCCCCAAGAGCCGCGGATAGTTTTCTTTACAATACATAATGCAGTGAAAACCATGTAAACTATTTCTTTTTCAGAGGACTTTCCTCAAAATTACCGAGGAAGCAAACTGATGGGGAAGGTGTAATTTTACAGCTCAAGCACTTTGATAAGTCCTTACATATGTGTCCAGAACCTCTGGACTGGTATGCATAACCATAACGCATGAAAATAATTATCAGGATGATTGCCTATGCAGTGTGGACAGATATTAGATTGTGCCAAACCCATCTTGAATAATCTTTGTCCTGTGTAGTGTACTCTGTGGAGGATTTTGTATTGTATTAGTTGTAAGTTGGTGTTTCTAGTCAATTTGAAAGTTTTTAGACATATCTGAGCCCAGAAATTTTGTTCAAAGGTGCCTGATAAATCCTTTTCCCATTTCATAATAGGAAGAGATATCGAATCATCTATTTTAGTCAGTGTCCTGTATGATTTAGATTTAGTTTTTTTTTTTTTTTTTTGGGGGGGGGGGGTTAAATCTAGGTACTCTAATATATTAGTTGGTATTTGTAAACCACTATTAATATGCTTATATTTATTTCTAATTATAGATTTAAGTTGTTCATATTCCAAGAATTTTTTTTTTTACTAATGCCATATTGCATATTTAGTTAGCAAAATTGATGAACTCGGTTCCGTCAAGTAGATGTTCCAGATATTTAATACCTTTATTCTTCCAGTATGTAAAGTTTATCATTTTATTATTTTGTAGGATATCAGGGTTATTCCAGATAGGTGTATGACTGCATGGGATAAGGGATGACTTTGTCATTTTAAGGAACTTCCACCATGCTGTCAGAGTAAAACTAATGTTGATATTTTTAAAGCATGTATGCCGTTTTATATTTGAGCTAATAAACAGCAGATCTGAAATCATGATATTATTGCACATTTCCTGTTCTATATCTAACCAAGGCTCATCTAAAAGACTATTTTTTATCCATTTAGAGATGTATTGTAGCCTATTTGCTAAGTAATAGTTATGGAAGTTAGGCAGATCTAATCCTCCCCTGTCTTTAGTCTTCTGTATTGTCTTTAAGCTAATACGTGGGGGTTTATCTTTCCAAAGAAATTTAGAAATGGCAGAGTCTAGAGATTTAAACCAGTCAGATGATGGTTTATTGGGGATCATTGAAAATAAATAATTAATTCTAGGTAGGACCATCATTTTTATTGAAGCTACCCTACCCATAAGTGAGATGGGAAGCGATTTCGATCTTTCAAGGTCCTCTTCTATCTTGTTTAAAAGTGGGGCGTGGTTAAGTTTAAGTAAATCCGTTAATTCAGACGACACAGTAATACCTAAATATTTAATATTTCCTGATTGCGTTTGTAAATCTAGGGAGTTTTCGAGAGAGCAATTAATTGACAGTACCGTAGATTTAGACCAGTTTAAAGAGTAATCTGATACTTTAGAGAAAGATTCTAGTATTCTAATTACTTGTGTAAGAGAATTTTTTGAATGCTGGAGATAAAGTAATACATCATCCGCGTACAGACTAATCTTATGCTCTATTTTCATGCATTTTATACCTTTTACAGCTTTTGTTTATCTGATTGTTGCTGCTAGAGGTTCTATAAAGATGGCAAAAAGTGATGGAGAAAGAGGGCATCCTTGCCTAGTGCCCCTCTGTAGACAAAACTGGAAGATATTTGATTATTTGTCCTGACACAGGCTGTTGGAGAATTGTATAAAATTTTTAACCAATTTATGAATAAATCGCCAAAACCGAATTTATGAAGAGTAGCGAATAAAAATTTCCAGTTTACTCTATCAAATGCTTTTTCTGCGTCTAAAGACAATATATTGGTTTTACATTTGGTTTTTACTGTAGGAATAATCAATTAAATTAAGTAATCTGCGTGTATTTGTGGATGACTGCCTTCCTCTGATGAAACCAGTTTGATCTGGATGTATTATGAGAGGAGTTACTTTGTCTAATCTTTTTGCAAAAGCTTTACAGATTATCTTAATATCCACATTAATTAAGGATATGGGACGATAACTGGTGGGCAACACAGGATCTTTGTCTGGCTTGAGCAGAAGGCTGATGGTGGCAGAATTCATATTAGCTGGAAATCTGCCTTTTTCCTGTATTTCCTGCAACATTCTGTGGAACGTTGGGGCTAGAATATTCCAGAACTCTTTGTAAAACTCAGTAGGGAATCCATCTGGACCTGGAGCCTTTTTATTAGGCATGCTTTTAAGAGCTTCCTGGGTTTCAGCTGTTGTCAGCGGAGAATCCAGTGTCATTCTTTGGTTATCTGATAATTTAGGAAGTGTAATTTTATCCAGAAATTGCTTAATATCCTTCTCTGATGGATTTATCTGTGGTGTGTATAAAGATTTGTAGAAATCGCGGAAGGTATTATTTATACACTCCAGTTCACTTACTGTATTACCAGTTAAATCTGTAACTGCAAATATAGTAGTTTTCTCCTTATTTATTTTAAGCTGATTAGCTAGGAAGCTTCCTGACTTATTGCCATGTTCAAAATTTTCTATTCGAAGTCTTTGTATTAGAAATCTATTTTGCTTTTCAATATAGTGGTTTAGTTCTAATTTTACTTCACGGATTTTACCTAACTTTCCTTCTTCTTGAGAGGATTCTAGTAACTTAAGTTTTTCTTCTAATTGCTGAATCTTTTTGTTTTCTTTTTTCTTTTTATGAGATGAGAAAGAAATTATTTTACCTCTCATCACTGCTTTTCCAGCTTCCCACAATATCGATGCCGATGTACCTGGTTGATCATTGTATTCCAAGTATAAAGCCCACTGTTCTTTGATGAATTTTATAAATTCTTCATCTTTAAGCAGAGATGTATTAAATCTCCAGCTTTTGTTTTGTGGGGTTATTTTTTTATTAATTAAGGTGAGAGTAACAGGAGCGTGATCACTGATAGCAATAGGATGAATTACCGTCTCTGAAACAACCGACAGCAGTGAGCTGCTAATTAAGAAATAGTCCAAACGAGAGTACGAATGGTGAACATTTGAGAAAAAAGTGTATTCTTTACTATTAGGATGAAGAGAACGCCATGCATCGCAAAGACCAAAATCACTCATGTATTGTTTGACTACATTTACTGACTGCCAACTACGCTGAGACCCTGTTGTATTCAACCTGTCTATATCGTTATTTAAACCGAAGTTGAAGTCACCTCCTATGATTAGTGAACAATCCCCGTGTTTTGAAAGTGCATGGAAGAATTGGTGGAAAAAAGAGGGGTCATCAACATTTGGACCATATACTGACAATACATAGCTTCTCGTTATGGATAGCTATTTTAATTATTATGTATCTACCTTCAGGATCTATATTTTTTTCTAATATTTTAAAACTAACGTTTTTGTGGATTAAGATTGCTACACCTCTCTGTCTACAGTTATAGCCGGCCGCAAACACATCAGGGAACTCAGGTGAATTAAGCTCATTTGCATTTGTAGCTGATTTGTGGGTTTCTTGCAATAAGACAACATCTGCCTTTAATCTAGTAAGCTGGTTAATGATCTTAATTTTTTTCTCTCTGGTGCCAGCCCCATGCACATTCCATGTCACAAACTTTACATTCGCCATAGATGTGAGTGAGAAGTTAGAAGGTGCATGCCCTTGAGAAAATAGTCATGCATAGACCCAGGTAGCATCATATGATGTGCTTGTGATTGACTGATGATCAGGAAAGAAGCAGACAAATAAGATAGAAATACACAAAGAAATAAAAAAGTGCAAAGAGTAAGAGAGTGTGAAAAAGGATAAACCATAGCCCGTGCCTTCTGTACCCAACCGTGAACAACAACCATACCAACGTGCTCTTGAGCTGTGCGTGTATTTCATTTATCACCGTGTACCGATCTGTGCGCCTTATTTATTTATTTATTTTTAAGTCATTGAAACATGCTTTAAATCCACCATCGTCCATTATGTATTTTTTCCTGATTGGGAACAGTATTCGCCTGCGATCCAGGATTTCCTTGGGAAACTGATCATTAACACTAAAGTCTGTCCCTCTCAGTTCCCTGCCGCAACTTCTAACAAATTCTTTTTGTTTATAATGCTCAAATTTAGCTATGATCGGGCGAGGACGGGTTTTGTCGGGTTTCTTACCTCCGAGCCGGTGGACTCGATGAAAAGTGATGGTTTTTACCTGGTCCGCCGGGATTTTTAGCCTCTGCTGGAGAAAGTTCCGGACCGTTTCCTCGGCTATCTCTCTCTCCTGGATGCCTGCAAAGCCGAGATTATCTCTCATACTTCGCGATTGTATGTCCAGAATGGATTCCTTCATTTTCTTATTTTCGCCGGAAAGCTGGATAATCCCTTCGGTCAACTCCGTAACCTTCCCCCTCAGCGCGTCATTCTCCGCGGCCATAGCTGTTAGCTGGGCTTGGCTAAACTCCACCAACTCCCTGAGAGACTGAAACTCCTTAAGTAGAACTTCTACCAAGGCGAGACGCTTGTCAAGGCTGGTAAGCTTCTTGTCGATGGATTCCAAGATGTCACTGAAGTTCCTGTCAGGAGACAGAGTAGATGAAGATGACGCGCTGGTAGAATTAGAACGAGTGCGCTTAAGTGACGGTGTGTTAGCAGCCGTAGGCTTCTGGGCCTTTCCCATCACGATGCTATCAAAACACTCGTCCAGGTAGCACTCCAGGCTCGTCACGGTCTCTTCGTTGTAAATGTTTGGGCTTTTACTTTGTATTATTTTCAGTTATTGGTTCGTTCTTACCTTAGCG
This sequence comes from Fundulus heteroclitus, assembly GCF_011125445.2. Classification (NCBI taxonomy): domain Eukaryota; kingdom Metazoa; phylum Chordata; class Actinopteri; order Cyprinodontiformes; family Fundulidae; genus Fundulus; species Fundulus heteroclitus. The sequence continues at coordinate 400,518 of NW_023396559.1, read as the reverse complement.
TGTTTGATTTGAATTACATGAACGCCTCCATTTTACTTACGCACAGCTCTCGCCTACAACATAACTTAACTTCCTTCTGCCACATACAATATGGTGGTGACATTGACGTACGAACCCACGCCCAACGAGAAGTCTACATATATGTCTATGATTGTACCACATAAAATCGGTCAGTAAGCACAACGGTAATCATATATAAGGTGCACTGGATTATAAGGCACACTATCAAGTTTTGAGAACATTTAAGGATTTTAAGTGTGCCTTATAGTCCGAATAATACAGTACCCTTAGTTCTTCATATCACAATTTTTTAGTTCTTTCTATCTAAAATAATGAAATTTCACTTCTTTAATGATTACAAAATATAAAACATCTTAAAATTTCAACACCCACCATGCTTCTAGAACTCTTTCAGTTAACAGCTGGCTCATTGCTGGCAAAGACAGCATATCACAGTACAAGAAAGTATGTGGCTTTTCAGTCTTTGCTTCAGTCTGCTTTGATAGGATTTTCACAGTCTTAGGATGCAAATTGATCATGTGGCTGCCAGTCTGCCAGTGCCTTTTGGTCGTTCTGGTTTATTTCTTTATTTCTGGGAAAGCATGGTAATACATTTACTTTGTGTGTGTGTTAAGAGTGGGTAAAACTGGTCTTAAAATAAACTATCCAACTGCTGCCTCCTGTTCCCAACACCAACACGCTTTGAGAAGAAGTAGGTCACGGCCACTCCCAGCCTCCATTCCACTCCCCACACACACACTGCTGGTTTGTCATTTCCCACATAGTAGCAGCAGTTTCTTTGGTGCAAATTTCTTCTCTTTTGAAAAGAAAGGATCTACTTTTTACTTTGGTAATATCAAAATGAGTGATCTGAAAATATCAAATGGTGACAAAAGGTAAGAAAAAATTCTTCAAATTGGATTGAAAAATTACTTTAATTGAATAGAGTCAGAAATAAATTCACAGGGTACTGGGTGCTGACTGGATAACAGGTTTCTGAATGCTGAATTTGTCTCTACTGTTTAAATAACTTTACAATTGATTTCTAGTAAACAAACAAACAAACAAATTCAAATAGAATAAAACCAAGAAACAACAATTTGGAAAAAGACAAACAAATAATCATTTTTATTGAAGAAGCTCTAACAGACTAAGCTGTATACAGCAAAGCAATATTTGAAAGCTAACTTCTCTTTAAAATAATTTTTCTTGGGAAACAACATGCCTTGAAGACCTTATCTCAAATAAACAAAAACTTACTGGAACGCATCTACCCTGAAATGAAAATTGTTGAAAATAAAATAGCCTGGGGTCTCATGCGCACAAAATGGGGCCTGAAATGTGTATACGTCACTTTCTATGCAAAAGTTGGGATCTATATAAATAAATGTGTGGTCCTCACGGAAACTCTGAACTGTGCATACGCTCATTATGGAGAGTGGTGAATTGCAGCCAAACTGCGTCATGATTCCTCTCAAATGTTCAATTTCACTCCATATCAGACTTTTATCAAAGATTGCTTTAATCATAAGCATTCAAAACCTCAGTGTTATTCATGGTTGCACTGGTGACACTTAAGTATACATTTACATTTTCACATGACACTAGCAGAACTACTTCTTCTGTTTCTGCAAGTGGAGTGATACAGGCTAATCAATAACACGAAAGCTGATTGGCTGGCTGGGTGTTATTTAGTTGGAAATATGTGAAGCTAATCTCTTTGGCTCTGCACTAGCTAAGGGGCGGATATCTACTGTGTTTTCAATAGCACAGAGTCAGGGCTCTAATTCTGACACCCTTTTCTCCAAAGTTACAAAAACACTACCTTTATTACATTGTATCTAGCCTTTCCCACACCGTATTATTAAGCCTGCCGAGCCGCAATGCTTCTCGCGTGCTCCACCAACTACCAAACCAAGCCCCGTCATGGTTCTGAGCGCGCACCTCCTGCAACCCACCACGACATCTACCGCCAGGATTACTCCATTTTTGTGGGGACCATGCATACCGTAATCGCTACAGGAGGCAGAGTAATAACTGAACATCAGACACAGAGAGCAGGAGAGAGGGGGAGACTTAGACAGAGACGGAGAAGCTAACGGAAGGATAACCTAACTCTAGAGATAATAATTCAATTCAATTCAATAAAATTGTATTTATATAGCACCAATTCATGAAACAAGTCATCTCGAGGCACTTTACAAAGTCAAAATCAATCATATTATACAGATTGGTCAAAAATTTCATATATAAGGGAACCAGTTGATTGCTTCAAAGTCCCGACAAGCAGCATTCACTCCTGGAGAAGCGTAGAGCCACAGGAAGAGTCATCTGCATTGTTGATGGCTTTGCAGCAATCCCTCATACTGAGCAAGCATGAAGCGACAGTGGAAAGAAAAACCACCCATTAGCGAGATGGAAAAACCTCCAGCAGTACCGGGCTCAGTATGATCGGCCATCTGCCTCGACCGACTGGGGTTACAGAAGACAGAGCAGAGACACAACAAGAGAGACAAAAAAGCACAGAAGCACACATTGATCCAGTAATCTGTTCTACATTAGATGGTAATAGTGGGGATCGGTCTTCTCTGGATGATGTCACAGTTAACAGAACGCCAGACCAGGTGTACCTACTATGAAGATAAAAGAGAGAGAACAGAAAGTTAAAAGCTGAAATGACCACAGTCATTTCAATGTAATGCAATGCAAAACTGGAGAACAGTAGAAATCAGTAGAGTGAGAAAAATAGGCCCTGATGTCCTCCAGTAGCCTAAGCCTATAGAAGCATAACTATAGAGGTAGCTCAGAGTAAGGTCTTTAAGGTCTAAAGCAAGGCTAGCAACCTCTTAGCATGCAGAGAAAAAGTAAACTGTGTGAAACTAGAGGAGTTCCCAAACGTGAAGTTCAGCAACAGTGAATGTGTTCTAAATGTACCTATGTGTTAGAAACAAAGAGATATCACAGCAAAGAGAATAGGATAAAATTGATAGTCTATAACACCCAACCACAACTCACACCATAGACATCATATACGTAGACGCCACGTCCTCGGGTGAGAGGTGTGCCGACAGAGCGGCAGTCAAACAGAATACACGTCAATTCAGGAAAATGTACTTTATGTTTTCAGACACTGAATCCGGTGAATTCTCAACCAATTTCCAGATAAATTAGCTGACTGAAAACGTCACCCATTTAGGGGCTACATGAGATCAATTGATTTAATTAAATTATTGTCTAACTTAATACATAATTTCGATTTTGTATTGACAGTTAGCAAACTTCCAGAGCTCCGACCGAGGATGCCCGATTTTTGCTCTGCTTATGGGTGCGCAAATAAAAGGACACTACAAACCAGATCCTGGGGAATTACCTTCCATAAGTAAGATTGTCTGATAGATAATCCTCATGCTTTACAGTTACAGTTTTTTCTGGCATAAACACAGTATGTGCTAATGGGGAGCAGAGATGGATGCAGAGAGAAGTACATTAAACACTCTGATTTCTGAGAGATGTGACTGAGAATATATATATTGTTTATTTTATATATATATATATATATATATATATATATATATATATATATATATATATATATATACACCCCTGGGTCTTTCTGCATGGAGTTTGCATGTTCTCCCTGTCCATGCGTGGGTTCTCTCCGGGTACTCCGGCTTCCTCCCACAGTCCAAAAACATGACTGTTAGATTAATTGGCTTCTCCAAATGGTCCTTAGGTGTGAATGGTTGTTTGTCCTGTTTGTCTCTCTGTGTTGCCCTGCGACAGACTGGCGACCTGTCCAGGGTGTACCCTGCCTCTCGCCCACTGAACGCTGGAGATAGGCACCAGTAACCCCCGCGACCCCATGAGGGACTAAGCGGTTTGGAAAATGGATGGATGGATGGATATATATATATATATATATATATATATATATATATATATATATATATATATATATATATATATATATATATCCAATATAAACAATATAAACAATAATATATATTGTTTTTGCTATGATTTTGTAATCTCATTGATTCTAAGATGCATTATTCATTTTTTGTTTATTTTTTTCCCTCTGCATTGCGGTTTGTATTATATCATTTTTAAATGCTGTTATGGGCACCTCTGCTTTCACTTGTCTGTATATAGTTTTGCTCCTATGTAGATAAGTGCTGTTCTCATCACGTACTCTTAAAAAGTGTCAGATGGTCACTAATGAGTATCTGTTTTTTGTACAGTTTAAAGTGTCATTTGTACATGTATTTACACATGAAGTAGGAAGCTACCCTGTTGGATCCGATTGATTATAAAAGGGATTGCAATGAGTAGTCTATGAAAATAAATATTCATCAAATATATATATATATATATATATATATAAGGGCTGGACGATAACGATATTATCGATATCGTCCAATAAGACAACATCGATATCGATAATTATTGAAAATGTTTAAAACCATATTTTATGTGCAGCTCTGCCTGAACATTTTATGATATTGCTAAATGATTTAATTTTAATAAAGAACACAAACACAGAATTCCAGTTAAATCTTTATTTAACCAACTTCTTTAACCATAACAGAATTCTTTAAAAGAAAAATAACTTAAGAGACCCGAGTTATGTTATTAAATACTGACAAAGAATAAACTAAAGTGACCAGTAAAATGACCAAAATAAATATACCAAATAAATAAATAAAATAGCCTATTTAGGTGGGAATAGTACACTAGTTACTTCTCAGGTTTCATAATTGAGAGGCTGACGCAGGGCTGAGGTCCAAGGTTGTGGCGTGGGAAGACACAGATTGCAGCTCATTTTGCACTGATTCTCTGCACTAGTTGCACAATTTAGGGAGCGTTGTTAGAGAAAAACTTGCGTCCCAGAACTTTATATCGCGGATCAAGAGTGGCGAGTAATTGTTTGAAGCCAGGTTTTTCAACTGCAGACAACAGCAGCATATCCATCACTATGAAGCATGTTACTGCATGCGTGATGTCCTTATGCCGCTTGGACGCTTTTTTATTTTATCACAAAGAAGGGAGCCCAGTTTAGCTGCTGTACCTGCTTTGTTTTGGAAGAACTTCCAGAACCGTAGTGTAAGGAAAAGGAAAAAGAAAATATATACAATAATGCTTTTGTAAAAACAATTCATATGCCTTATTCAAATTGTTTATGTTGTAAACACTGTCCCAGTGTTCCTTCACAAGATAATCTTTAGATTTTTTTGTTTCTCTTCTGTTGTCAATCTTACAACTTAATTAAACTTTTCTTTATTTATTTTACGAAAGCAATTTATGAATACAGGTAAATGATCAGCTGTGTAATTTATCAAAAGAGAACTTTTAATATTGTTTTCTCATATATTTATAAAAATGTTATCAATTAATGTGGCAGAACTAGTAATTATTCTGCTACACCTTGTAATAGTTGGATAAAGGCTAAACAGAACACCTAAAAATATCTGAGCTAGTAGTATGATAAGACACATTAAAAAGGTTTATGTTGAAGTTACCACAAATTACCACCATTTTATTTTCATTCAACCCATCTAATAATTGCTCCAATTTATCAGTAAATGCATTTATACTAGAGCCTAGGTTCTATATAAGCAAGTAACAATGACATTTTGTTGCTTCTTAATTTAAATCTCCGGTTAAACATTCCATTAAATTTTCTATTATAGCTGACACGCATTAAATTATTTGCATTTTAGTTCACTACTAATATAGAGAGCAACTCCAACTCCTCTCTTTTTGATCCTATTGACATAAAACAATTCACAACCCCCAAAATGAAGGTTAGTTCCTTTTTCATCAGTTAACCAGGTCTCATAAAGAGCGATTACAGTACATTTGTTCTTAAATGTCTTCAAATAATCATACATTTTGTTATAATTTTAATACAAGCTTCTACAGTTCAAGTGAACTAAGGAAAATCATCCATCCATTTATATTTTGCTTTCAAATTCTGCATCTGTCAGTGCAGTGTATCTGTTTTGATACAAGTTGCAGTCAGAATCCAGTTCACAATCATAGTCATAGACATGTCCTTCTAAATTGTGGGTTTGGACTGGGGTATGTATGTACACTGCAGCCATTGCGCCTTATAGTGTAGCTTCTGGTTTTAACCTCAGTTTAACCTTAAAAACACAGTGAAAACACATCAGACATAAAGAATACCCAAACTGTTTAGTCATAAACTAACTTTCCCTGTTTTCTCTCTCAAACCTCATCCACTTGTATCATTTTCTGGTGACTGGTTGACATCAAATGGTGGTAAGTTATTTTAGGGGCAGTTAGTCAGTGCTCCAGCTCAGGCAATGAGAGCTGGGGAGAGGTTCTTATTTTGCTCTGGCAGGTCCCCAATAGGGCTGCGCTGGCATAATGACGATACCCCATCCTCAAGGGCGGATACTAGACGCCCTTAAAAACACAATAAAAAAAGAGTCTCTCAAAAGTCCAAGAAAATCAAACAAAAACAACCTAGAGAGGGCGGGTGGAGGGAGGTCAAGGACGGAGGGCTAGAGTCCAAAAAATCCAAATGAAAAACAACCCAAAAAGGCAAACTAAGGGCTCAGGCAGGCTACCCAGAATCAGGCCTCTGCGTGGCAGGATTACTGGCGGGCGTCCCAGAGGCAGGCCTCGGCCTTGCAGGATCTCTGCCAGGAGTCCCGTTGGAAGGCCTCGGTGTAGCAGCGTCTCTGGTGGGCGACCCTGGCATAGCAGCATCTCAAATGGGTGAATCAGATGACCCTCTAGGTGGAGTAGGGCCCTTGGCAGCCAGCGATGGAGCAGGGCCTGTAACAGAGGGCGTCGATGATGGTGCAGGGCTCTTGGCGGAGGGTACTGACAACTCAGGTGAGCACCCCTGAAGTACACCCTGCAACGGACCTGGAACTTGGCGTCAGACGGGACCTGGAACTTGGCGTCAGACGGGACCTGGAGCTTGGCGACAGGAACACCCAGAAACTAGGAAACCAGGAACCTCTGAAGTAGCCCTCGCAGCACCTCAGGTAACGACAACCTACGCAGCAACTCAGGAAGTTGTCTGTAAAGCAGCAGGTGTGGATAAAGGAACTCGTGCAGTAACCTGGGGACCTTATAACCATGGGGCCCTGGGTGCTTAGCGTCTCGACGAGGCTCTGGGGGCTTAGCGTCTCGACGAAACCCTGGATGTTTAGTGTCTCGATGATAGCCCTGGTTGCTTAGGTTGTTGGGTGAGTTTTCTGCGAACCTGAGCGACAGCTGGCAGGCCACCCTGAGTGTCCACATCAATCATCTGAGGAATACACATTGGGGATTGATCCACTTGGACAACTGTCCTTGTAGGACTCTGGAGTGTGGACTGGAGGCGGATCCACCTGGATCCCTTACTTGCAGGACTCTGGAGCGAAGACTGGAGGCGGATCCACCTAGACCCCCTACTCGTAGGACTCTGTGGAGTGCAGACTGGAGGCGGCTTCACCTGGACCCCCTCCTCGCAGGACTCTGGAGCAAAGACTGGAGGCGGATCCACCTGGACCCCCTACTTGCAGGACTCTGGAGCGAAGACTGGAGGCGGATCCACCTAGAGCCCCTACTTAAAGGACTCTGGAGCGAAGACTGGAGGCAGATCCATCTGGACCCCCTCCTCGTAGCACTCTGGAGTGAAGACCGGACCCTCAGCAGCCAGAACAGGATTCGAGGCAGCAGCTGGACCCTCGGTGACAGAAACAGAACCGGATGCGTCCACTTCGACATGGGCGGGCACGGAAATGTTCTCATTGAAGTGGATGGGTTCAGAAGCGGAAACACTTACATGGGTTGGTTATGTGGCTTGACTACTGGAAACAGACTGACCTCTGGTGGCATACTTTAGAACAGCGGGAGAAGATGGATGGTGGTAAAATATCTTTAAACCAGCTCTACATTGCGTCTCTGACTCCTTTAAATTTTCCTACAATTTGGCTGAATAATGATAGATTATTAAAGCAGGATAAGTCATTAATAATGGATGCAAAGGATCTTAGCTTGCTCTTCAACTCCTTGTAAGTGGCAACAGAGGAATTGGTGGGAGAAGTGCAAGATGAACTGGCGACAGGTGGTAAAGAGGCAAACCTCGTAGGTGACCAAGAGGAAGTAGCAGTCGGAGAAGCACAGAACTCTTTCTGATGACATTGTGGTCAGAAAGGATTAGTGCAATTCTCTTTATCGCTGAATCGGTCAGTCCTCACTCAAATATATGCAGCTGGTTCAAATGCTGCTGCACATAAAAAAAACATATTACCCGATCCTGGCCTCCCTTCACTGTTTGCCTGCTTATCTTAGAGTTCAGTTTTAAAGAATTTCTGTTAGTTTGGTCCAAATCCACCACTGGAAAGTGCCTCAAAAAGGGAGATGATATGATTTTGCATGGTTGTTGTTTATTATGTCGCCATGGTAACTCAAAGCAGCGTATACAAAAAGAGCACTTGACTGGATGAAGAGGCACTTTTTGACATGTATACTATGGGGGTGAAAATGTAATATATTTAACCTGGAACACTAGGTTTTGATCCTGAGACTTCTGGAGTGCCACTCCCACAACTTAACCAGTGGACCAAACCCCAGCCAAATATAGACTTGCATTTGGTGGAACATAACTGTATACATGGCCATTGAAGAGCTTTGGGTGAGAGATGGCGGCGAGCAGCACTTCGTTTCTCTGGAACCGTAAATGCTAGAGACGTAAGTTTTGCTGTGTTTATTTGGTAACGGATAGGAAAACAGGACTCGCTATGGGTTTTTGCTGGAAATATTGTATGGGACTTTTTGGCATGGTTTTTCACAATTTAGGTCGCCATGGTAACTCGAAATGGCGTGAAGTAGGCTACAAATATCACACTTTATGGCATCAAGACGCACGTTTTGATATATAGTTTGTGGGGGTAGACCCTACGGTTGGGGCTGTATTAACGCTGAAAACCCTTATTAGGTGCATAGTAATAGGCATTGCCCATGCATTTGCATGGCAGTCACCTAACTATAAAAAATTGGCTTTATCTGTTGTTATCGACTATTCAATTGAATTAACTTTTTATTTTCTACAGCACCAATTCACAACACCTATGGGAAGCAACAACGACTATGGGAAGCACAAAGTTATGTGTTATCAATATTGGTTGTAAAAAAAACAGTTATTGTGCTGATCGACTATGGTGACACTTGAAAAAAACAACAATGAAGACTGATCTTTCTATATTTATAATATTTTATGTTTCTACATTTTATTATGGTACTCCAGTCTTAATTGTTTTAGTTCATTGGTTGCTAGAGGAAAGCTAACTGTATTGTTTGTTTAGCGACCTAAGAGATAGAGTGATTACAGTACTGAAAGTACTAATTCAAGTACTGTACCTACCGATTCAAAATGCTCAATTGTGTAATCAGCTATTTTGTATTTTTATACTTTGCCTGTGACGTTGTGCTGCTCTTTTGTTTGTTTTACAAGCACTAATCATTTATGTGCTGGATACCAATCAAATTCTGCATTAAAGCCATTTCTGTGTGCTAGCTCTCTCCTACTGCATTTCATTTCCCTGCCATCAATACTTGCATTTGCAAAAGACTTGTGTCAAAGCTAGACTGTCATGTATTTTTCTTATAATGGTGTTGAACCTATGTTATTGAAGCTGGTTTTATTCTGTATTACACTGTTTTTGCTGCCATGTTACTTAAGCATTTCACTATTGCTGCTGCTAATTTTCCTCAACTTTATACTATTGATAACTATTTTTAGTTACATGGTTATGAGGTTATAGTCACAATTTTACGGAGCCCCTAAAGGGACATGGAGGGAAAAAAAACTATTGCGAGATCTCGCAAAACTATTGCGAGATCTCGCAATAACTATTGTGAGATCTCGCAAAAGGTTTTCCTACGTCATATATATATATATATATATATATATATATATATATATATATATATATATATATATATATATATATATATATATAGAATAATAAGGTCTGATGCCTTCACGGAGTAGATGCAAGTTTGGAGAGACAAAGTCACAAAAACTTGGACGTGTAGACCTGTATCTCTCTGTCTTAGAAAAATAACATTATAATATAAACGATATCTTTTAATCTTACTTGTGAAAAGTTAGCCCTCGAGCCCAGATGTCAATAGTCCATCGATTTAAACAAAAATACGCCGTCCAGTGCTGAGGTATCATTAGTGTGTTCAGCTTGAATCAGCAGGTTAGGGTAGCAGGTCGACTGCCCCAAGATGGCGGCCGTAATTCCTACGCCGCGACAGTCAGTGCGGGGTCTACTCTTATATTATGTCTATGGTTTTATCCTTTTTACTTTGCACCTCCGCTGTTGTGTGTCTGTTTTACGTCCGGTTCACTGAAGTAGGAAAACTTTTTCTTTTAATCTTTTAAAATGTCTCTCACTAATGTCAAGTCCATGTCTGTAGCCAAGTACGGATTTAATGTCTTTATATGTCAGGCCAGTACTAAAATAGAAAGCAATAAACTTCTCCCATGGATGACGTGTTTGCGCCTCCATTGTTTTGTGTCTGTTTACAACTTCTTTTTCTATTTAATGGCGGTTGGCAAACAACTATGTGGTGACTAACCAGTAATGAGTGTGGATCAGGTCATTTGTTTTACTTCCGGTTCGCTGACGTAGGAAAACCTTTTGCGAGATCTCGCAATAGTTTTTTTCCCTCCATGTCCCTTTAGGAGCTCCGTACAATTTCGCTAAATTTGACTTTAAGAAATAAGTTCTTGTGTTCTGTGAATAAAAAACACATTATATTGAATTTGTATTCTATTTTTTGTAAAATGCAAAGGATTTATGGGAATTTGCAGATATTATCTTTTGTAAACTGATTCATTTCAAAGTTTATTAGGTAGGGACAGAAACACATCGACAAACTGAACAAAACAGCAGTCCCATGTTTGCATCATAGTGCAATAGCAACAGCTAATTCGCAGCACTTAAAAAGTACCTCTAAAAATTAAATTGATAGTCATTTTAAATAACACAACATAATATTGACAACATCTACAAACAAACAAACAGTGAAACATAAAAACATCAAAAATGGATACAGTTCTGATATGCACATTCTGTAAAATTACAATTAAACCAACAGTTTACTGTAATCCAAGATACAGTTATATGCTGTTAAAATAAATTACAGTGTCTGAACCGTAAAATAACAGAAACTGCTGGTGCCTCGCCTAACAGTAATTTACTGTTATTTTACTCTTAAAATACATTACTGTAAATTAACTGTAAAAAACGTAAAAGTAAATTATTGTTATCCCTGCTGCCAGTAAGTTACTGTTTGTTTGCTGCTGTTTTTTTTTTTTTTTACAGTGAAATCTTTATGGTGTGGGTTTACAGTTGGTTATTTCAGTCAAGGAACCTCCAACATTTCTGGAAGATGTTCTTACAGCTTTAGTTCCTTTTTTGCTTAAAGTCTGCTTTTATGGTGTTACAGTATCCATATTTAGTAATATAAGTATGTATGAAGCTGATATTACTTGAAGGTGGATTCTTAATGTTCTTGATGTTGATGCACTAAAACATGGACATAGTCCCATGTGAAACTGACTCATTGTTATAAGTGGATTTGTGATGTCAACATCACTTCTGCTTTTTCAGCTGTATCGCTCTGCAGATGTCTTTCTTATATTGCACACACTCAGTCAGGGGCATGTGGTAAAGTTGATAAGGGTTGATTAATTTGCTCTGTGAGTTTCCATTCATTTTTGAAAGTTCTGTTGTCCTCTGTATGTTTGACCATAGGACATCTGTGAGGACATTTCTGACCACGTGGAGCAGATTCATGCTTTACTGGAGACAGAATTCTCCCTGAAACTTCTGTCCTACTCTGTTAACATCATTGTAGACATTAGGTGAGTTTCCTTAAGGAAGACCTTACATTAAACATGTTGTTTAAAGGTTCTTGTTGCACAATTACACTTTGTTATATTGTTTTTTTCTTCTGTTAACGAATATTTTAAATGCTAAAACTAACATATTTTGAATGATACTGGATAGCCTATAACAGATCTAATTTATTTTCCAACTATTTTTTTCAGGTACACCATCTTATAACATCTTGAGTATATATTAATATTAAGCAGCCTTACTCATATGTCACTATTCTTGCTATTGTGTGTTTCAGGACAGTGCAGCTGCTGTGGCACCAGTTGAGAGTCTCAGTTCTTGTTCTGAAAGAGCGTGTATTGCAGGGTTTACAGGACCCTAACGGAAACTACAGCAGCCAGACTGACATCTTACAGGCTTTCAGCCAGGACCAAAACCAGGTTTGTTTCATAGGAAATTGAATTTCCTTCTGGGGTTAAAACTCTTCTTTCAACTATATTTCATTAAAATGAAACAAGAGAAAGACATGTTAGAAGATAGAACAAGTTTCAATTAGTATATATAATTTTAGATATGTCTACTAAATCAGTGTGATAGTTTATCTCACCATGCTTGGTTAGTGATAGTCTGAAACATAAATGTTGAAATGTTGGCATAATTAATTATTTGTTTTTAGACCCGCCTGGATGCTCTTACAGAAGTCGACGACTGTGGTCAGCTAACAATACGCTGCAGCCAGGACTACTTCTCCCTGGATTGTGGCATCATTGCCTTTGAGCTAAGTGACTATAGTCCCAGTGACAATCCTGAAGACCGGGAAAAAGAGCCCACAACTGAGGACACTTCCCAGGAGATCATTCACACCACAACTTCAAATCTTGAACTTCACAAGAGTTTACATCTCTCTCCACAGTGTGACATGGAAAAGCCCAGTCATTCTACAACTCAGTTACCCACAAATATAAGTGACATGTCCAACTATAATAAAAGCTCAAGTCAGCCTCTGCAGGCTATAAGTCACAGCGCTGAATCTTCCCCCATAAAGCAGTCACTTCCCAAGAGAGCTGCCTTGTTTTCAAATGAAAGTACCAAATCAAGGGGAAGTTTTAGGAGGGCCGACCAGCAATCTGAACTACAATTTAATAATGAGCCGATTGGAAGAAAGCCCTCTTTTGTGGATTGTCCAGACAGATCCAAGTTCTGGTTAGAACTGGCCACAGTTCATTTGGAAAAGGTTCCACAGTCCAACGAGAGTCTTCAGGTTTGAGCTTATTTCTATACATTTTTCTTTTAACTGCCTTAAAAAGCCACACCATTACTAAACATACTTTCAATTAATGGAATGGTGTCTATAATTTCAATGTCACTTGGGATTTTTCTGTAGAAGTAATGATTGCCATCTGTCATGCTCCTTTACTGGATATGGAGCCATATATAGCCAGTGATTGTGTAATTGAGTGCTTTATTAGTGTAAATTTGACTCAATATCCAAAGAAACCCCCAAAAAACAACAACATAAGTTCAATCTATGGCTATGGCTAAGGGTTATTATGTGCTAGGATCAGGGTCTGATTATTGGGTGTGGCACATGAGGGTCTCAGTCTCCTTTTAAGACTTTTTAGGTGACAGAATGATTTCTTCTGGAGGTGACACATCTTCTTAGTGGGGACCTGACTAGAATGAGTATCTTATTCAATACTGTGTTACCCTGGATATTAAGAGTTTGTTGGTTAGAAGAAATTTGAGTAAATAGCCATGTTTACATCAATGATTTTTATGCCATTTTTAAGTATCACATTAGAAAAGGTTGATGGAAATGGCAATATTCAAAATAAATTTCTCAATTTCATAAAACTGTTTTTATTCTTGCTTGAGGTGGTTTTTGGCTTTTCCGAAAAAGGGTCGATGCACTAAATGGGAAATGGAAATATATTTGTTGGATAAGTTCTAACATAGTGAACATTTACCTCACATGACTGATCAGCTGTTTCCTCTTCCTGCGTCTTCCCACATATTCCCATGAACGCATGAAAATATGGCATCACCAGTACTAGTGACATGGCAGAATAATTACAACTTGCCCGAGAGCAACACATTCCTGAAAACCTCTCTGTTATTTTCAGAAGTGTGGTCCAAGTAGTTTGCAACGTCTACTTCCCATTTATTAACCTTGCCTGCAAGATGAATTCTGACTGTATTTGTGCGTTAACAACATAATCCATTTTGTCCTGCTCTTGTCTCAACTGTTCAGGCCCGAACTAAGAATGGTTCAGGCAAATCAGATTGCAGTATTATCGTTTAAGGCAGCTGTAACAAAAGCAAGAGCTGCTGAAGCCACATTCAAACCAAAATAAGCATGGCAGTGCAGGAAGACGCACAAGTAACTGCTGCTATCACATGAGTTTTATAAGAATCAAAAAAATGTTCTTTAATAGAACAACAAGAAGTGCCTTGACCAGCTTACCTTGTGATTTCTCATGATGCCTGCTGCTTACATTTTCATTTGATATCATGATTGAATAAAACCAACCTTTGGTAGGTGGGCACTAAGTGTTGCTAAATTACGAAAGTTTTGCTAATTTCTCTAATCTTCTAATCTCTAATCTTCGCTAATCCTCCTCTCCCCGAATGGATTTGATGAGAGCCGGAAGAGATTCATAATGTCCAAAAAGTAGATTGTTACACATCAGCGTGGCTTGCCAGGTTACCTATTTATCTCAGTCATGCAGAATGTTTTCTTCTGACAAAATTGCACTTTGCATAGCCTGATAAATCCACTCTAAACCTGTAGATTGAAACATGCTTAATTTGCAGTTTCTTTTTTTGGGACATTTTAAAAGTTCACTCAAAATTTGCTTGGTAATTGGATGGAAACATAGCAAGTGAGGAAGGTGAAGGAGGGGCTTTTCCTTGCTGAACACTTGTTTCAGGTTATGGATATTGCTGGTTCTTGGGATGCATCTAATGGGACACTTAGATGTATCTGAGTGACAGTTGGAATTTAAAGGATCCTATCTTGTACCAGCATTGCCTGTTTCTTTCTCAATCTGTACCTAGTATTTGCAATCTTTAGGGAAATAAATGACTGCATGTCATTATTGTGTCCACTTGTGTATTTCCAAAGAAACTAAGCAAAAACTGTTACCTTTAACTATAATTTTCATTACAGAGTGCAAAAGAGCACGACCTCCAGAAATATATGTGCTCAACACATAGAAAACCTGAGGGAACCTCTTGCACTGACATTACCAACGCCAGCCTCCCCTTCTGTCATCTGACGTCCACCCAAACAGAAAGGTCACAGAAGGGGACCCATGCACCTAGTAAGGGTGACTATGACTCCCCCCTGACCTCACCCATGAGAGAACAGCTTCTGCCCTCAAATTTGAAAGCATCTGGAGAGGACTCTGATCTGATCAGGACTGCAGTCTGGATAATGAAGCGGCAGGGTCACACGGTGATTTTTTATTTATTTTTGGGATTAAGATTTTGCATGCCACTCATAATGCTATACAGGTTTTATTTTGATTGTATTTATGGAACTATTTATAGTTTTTTAACTATTTTGGATTTGTTTTTCAACTTAATGAGATATTTTAAAGTACTTCTTGATTCTAAGATCATACAAGTTGCTATATGTTAGAAAGTTCACGTATTATTATGACCCGAGGGGAAAAAAAAAAAAATTCGATGAAAAAGTGGATTTTTAAGGCTTTTTAGCTCAAGGCTCATAAAAAAATGTGGCGTGACCGATGACGTAATTCGTAGGCAAGCGTTGATCTGTTGACATGTTAACAAGATACTTCCTGGTTGCAAACTTGCTTTCTCAAAGACAAATAGACAGATTAAACATGGCTAAAAAGTGTGTGGCTTATGGTTGGTCAAATACCAACAAGGATAATGTCTCATTACACACATTTCCGAACCCAAAAAAGTCCCGGTGTTGTGCGAAATTCAGTTCCCCTGTGAAAATCTGTTCCCCTCAGTGTCGGGAGCTGCAGCCAGAGAGGCGGGGTTTCACGCTTCTCTGGCTAGCCGGTAGCCCCCTAAAACTTTCGTTTCAGATGCAGCATTGCCTCACGAGTCCTGAGCGGAGTGTTTCTCCCACTCCAGCCTGAGCCCAGAGATGGCTGCGCTCAATCAGAGCCCACCAAGATCTCTGGATGTCTCCTTCTCTCCTCCTCACTCATCGTGCAGTGGGGCAGAGAAATCTCGCTGTCATCACAGCGGCCTGCTGTGAAGCGACGTGTTCTCCACACTACCTCTCAGCATGGTGCTGCTACCCCGCAGAACCCTGAGGCGTGGTGGGGATAGACCCATAGCCCTTTCGGTTCAGAACCCCCATGCCGCCCCCCTCCGGGGAATATGAGCACCACGGCGCAACAGATAAATACGCGTCCGCTCTCAGAGCGCTCACGTCCGGATTATTAAGTAAAATTCCGGGAACACATTATGCTGGGACACTGTGGTTTGTGCTGAACATCCATCTTTTTCTTTTATGTGCTGTTTTGGCGGATTTCAGCCATCATAAACGATGCCTGGCAATCGAGCTTCAGCGAGTTGTTTCCGTGTTTACATCCAAACTGTCAGCCAGAACCGTGATTATAAGCCCCGATTCCCAGCAACCCATTTTGTTTATTCTCCTAAAATGTTTTTCTCAGACTTATGATGCTGACTACCTGTTTGCAGTAAGGCGTATTGTGTCACTTCCTGTTGTTGCTGTGTGAACGACGGTCTTTTGCTCCAGGCTCTCTTGCTTTTTATCCTTAAACCTCTTTGCTGTAACATCTGTTTCCAAACATAAGCACTTTTAAAACATTTTCTGTGGCTGCTTATCACGTTTGGGAACTCCTCGTGTTTCACACGGTTTGTTCTTTGGCGTGATAACAGGGCGCTAGCCTAGCGTTAGCCAAGCCTTAGCCTTATAATGGCTTCTCCGTCTCTGACTAAGTCTCCTATCTGCTGCTCTCTGTGTCAGATGTTCAGTTATTCCTCTGCCTCCTTTAGTGATAATGGTACATGTAATAAATGTAGTGTTTTTGTAGCTTTGGAGGCGAGGGTGTCAGAATTGGAGACCCGGCTCCGTGCTGTTGAAAAACCAGCTGATAGCCGCCCCTTTGCTAGCGCAGAGCCGCAAAGAGCAAACCAAAAGCAGTAGCACCCGAACAGCCTGGTAACCAGGCTGGCTGGGTGACGGTTTCGTAGCAAACATAGCTCTAGATTTCAGCCCCCAGATCACCACCAGTCCGTCTGCATTTCTAACAAATTTTCCCCACTCAGCGACACACCCGCTGAGAAGCCGATCCTGGTGATTGGGAGCTCAATAGTCAGAAACGTGGCACTAGAGACACCAGGGACCATAGTTAAATGCCTGCCAGGGGCCAGAACGGGCGACATAGAATCCTACCTAAAACTACTGCTAACGATAAGCGTAAATACCGCAAAATTGTTATTCACGCTGGCGATAATGACACCTGGTCACCCCGATCAGAGGTCACCAAAGTTGGTGTTGCTTCGGTGTGTGAGTTTGCTAAAACAATGTCGGACTCCGTAATTTTCTCTGGTCCCCTGCCTGATCTGACCAGTGATGACATGTTTAGCCGCATGTCGTCATTCAACCGCTGGTTGTCTAGGTGGTGTCCAGAAAACGACGTGGGCTACACTGATAACTGGCGAACTTTCTGGGGAAAACCTGGTCTGATCAGGAGAGATGGCATTCATCCCACTTTGGATGGTGCAGCTCTTCTTTCTAGGAATCTGGCTGGATTTATTAGCTCTCCTAAATGCTGACAACCCAGGGTCCAGACCAAGAAGCAGAGCCGTAGTTTAACACACCTCTCTGCAGCTTCTGTACTGTTACCCATCCATTATCCTATTGAGACGGTGTCTTTCCCACGGCCAAAACTTAACAGATCAAAAACTGATCTAAAAGGAACAAATCATAAAAATCTAATACAAATCCATACGGATCACTTTGAACCAAAAAATAAAAGAATTAAATGTGGTCTATTAAATATAAGGTCTCTCCCTCCAAAGACCAATGTGTGCTTCTGTGCTTTTTTGTCTCTCTTGTTGTGTCTCTGCTCTGTCTTCTGTAAACCCCCAGTCGGTCGAGGCAGATGACCGTTCATACTGAGCCTGGTTCTGCTGGAGGTTTTCCTTCCCGTTAATGGGGAGTTTTTCTTCCCATTGTCGCTTTATGTTTGCTCAGTATGAGGGATTGCTGCAAAGCCATGGACAATGCAGACGACTCTCCCTGTGGTTCTACGCTTCTCCAGGAGTGAATGCTGCTTGTCGGGACTTTGAAGCAATCAACTGGTTCCCTTATATAGGAAATTTTTGACTAATCTGTATAATCTGACCCAATCTGTATAATATGATTGAACTTGACTTTGTAAAGTGCCTTGAGATGACATGTTTCATGAATTGGCGCTATATAAATAAAATTTAATTGAATTGAAGTTAGCCAAGTCGTAACAGACACTTGCGCTGTCTTTCGTGTTAAAATCATCACTTTGTGAATCGCCATCTGAACTTGTCGTTGTGCTCCAATGAACTCTCTGTAGCGTAGCCTGGGCTACATCTACGAACTACGTCATCGTACCACGTGAACCAAATTGAGGATTTTCAGCCTAGGGGTCGCCGAGGGACAATTTTAAGTCCTTAAAAAACTTTTAACGGCGCAATCACCATCCTAATGCCACATTTTTTGAAAATATGGTCACTAATGCATGTATTTCTGAGTTGGTCGATCTCAGGATCAAGAAGTACTTTAAAAAAGCTTTTTATTAGTGTATAATGGACTTTCACTGTACTTTTGACATCTAATGTTCTTGTAAATCTTTCTTTCCTCAATTAGAATTATTGTTCTACAAGGAAACTTGTACTGAAAGATAAAAAAGGTTGTTACTGCTGAAACAAATACACTGTGACTATCATGTTCATTTTCTAAGTATTAACTAGGGAGCCCTTTTGCAGTAAATAGATAATTAGTTTTTATTTGTTGATTTTTTTTTTTTTGATTGACCAGTCCTTTCTCAGAGGGAATTAAATGTGAAGAAAGACTAAAATGCTGATGCTACTTTCTTGTACAACAGGGTACCCAGGTTCCATCAAAAATCAATGAGGATAGGGAACACTGGTATGGATCCGATGAGTTTCTGGCTCTCCCAGCTCAGCTCCATGAAACTGAGATGGCAGCTGTGAAATTGGAATGTCTGATACAGTCTAGCACCCTGGTCAGTACTGAACTAACATCCTCTGCTTTCCTCTGACCATAAGCCGATATAATGTGATGATAATCTAACACATCTTTGTGAACTATTTATGATTTTTTTTTTATTTGTTCATTCCAGAACCAGATAGGTTTGCAGGATGTGGATGACTGGGAACTGTCAGAACTTAATGTAGACTCGGACAATGGAGAAAGTGGAGTCAATATGGGTAATATATGGGGGAGTGGGGATTACATTCCATCTCCCCTGCCATCACTGGTATGACATATTTTTGTTGCAAAGTGTAAAAGCAAATCACTTCCAAAAGAAATAACATTTTCCTGTGTACCTTTTCTCAGCATCCTAATAAACAAAACTCAATGCGGTGCTTCAGCTCCACCCCCTCCAATGATATTGCTCCCTCTCTGGAAGAAAGTTTAGAATCAGGGCACTTAAGTGGCCTGTTATCAGATGAGGAAGAGAGCAGGAAGCATGTGGATGGTTCCCTACAACTAACATCGCCCCTGGTGGATGGGCATGGATGTGCTTCTCTAATGAAGAAACTACTGGAGGACATCCAGGATCAGAATGAAGACATCTGGAGAAAGATGGAGGTAATTCTTTTACACACAATTTACATCTTTGCTTTGCACCTGTCCCTCTTTCTGCTTGTCATATTTCCATCACTGTATGCCTGTACAGTATGACTAGAATTGATTGTTGTAGAATTGATAGTTGTCAAACTAAGACTCCTCATTACAGAAGAGTGGACCAGTTTCTGTCCAATCTGCTGGCTTAATGACTTTAACGACCGCCCATTACTAAGGGGTGGACCTGTTTCGGTTGAATTTGCATGTTATCTAAGCCATTACAAGGCCTTTGTTGGCAGTAGTATAAAGCTTGGTACTGCACATTACTCCAAACTTTTTGAATTGAGAAAGCTTCCTGGAGAGGAAGCGAAATGTCTTCAACTACGGAAAACAAGTCCAGTTGCTTTGTTTTTTACTTTTCTTTTTTTTGGAATGACCATGACCTGGATGACTGAGAATCTTCACCAGCATATTTCAGCCAAACTGTTGCCTCCCTCCATCTGATTATGACATATTTTGTGGCTGAACTACAAAATATTTTCACGCTTTTATTCTAATGATGTTGGGCAAATCAACCTACATTCCCTCAACATCATCCCTTTTAAATTTCCATTGAAGAGTGATGTATTGGATCTTCTGTGATCACTTTAATTCATCATCCTTTTTCTAAAAGGTCATGTTTGATTGGCAGGCAGATTGTTGATGAGGCTTTTCAGTGAACTATTCAGTCATAACTGTCACTTTGTGTCAAGAACCGAGACAGAGGACCCAGTATTCAGCCAGACAAGCAGAAGTTTGAAGTAAAAGGCAATTAACAGATAGTGAAACAAGCAGAAACAAAAATGGGCATAGTGCCAAAAAATGTGAGGACCGTGTCCAAAACATCAACATAGTCACGAGTAAAAAAAAAAACAAATAGATAAAGATGCGGAACAGCAAGTACTGAGTCAGAGAACTGAGCACAGAGTCAGAGAACCGATAAAGTTTCAAAGACTTTGAAAAAAAGCTGGACAGGGAACAGGAAAGCTCGATGATCAGGAAACAGTCCAAAAACGGTACGCAGGAAAACAAGCAGGGATCAGGC
Organism: Fundulus heteroclitus; assembly: GCF_011125445.2. Lineage (NCBI taxonomy): Eukaryota > Metazoa > Chordata > Actinopteri > Cyprinodontiformes > Fundulidae > Fundulus > Fundulus heteroclitus. The sequence continues at coordinate 379,754 of NW_023396559.1, read as the reverse complement.
AAGTTCAGATAATCCAAAACAGGCTAGGTCTGGTACGCGGTGTTACAGGCAGGATCGGGCTGGAAAAACAGGCTCAGGCTGGCTCAGATCTCCAGAGGCAAACAGGGTCAGAATCAACAGGCAAAACACAACAGATAATGCTGGATTAGACTCACCAGTAGGCACTTAAATGATCTGGCGCAAATGACTGGTCTGAAGGCTGAATATATAGTGGTGGAAACAGGTGGATCCAGTGAGAGCTGATTGCAGAAGGGGTGGAGCTGGGCAGCTGTGTGGAGTGAGTGATCAGACCAGGCATCAGTGCTAAGTGCTATGGGCGACTGTGGCTTGGTGGGTTGAGTAGTCGTCTGGCAATCTGAGGGTTGTGTGTTCAATTCCATCTTCCCCCTGCCACATGTCGATGTGGCAAGGCACTTAACCCTAAGTTGCCTACCGAGCTGCGTCTTGGTGTATAAATGTGTGTGCGTTAGTGAGAGCGACTGGGTGAATGTGGCTATAGTGTACAGCGCTTTGGGTGGTCAACATGAACGGAAAAGCGCTATATAAGTTCAGTCCATTTACCATTTATCTAAGATCCTGACAGAACTCAAACCAAGACTGAGACAGAACAAAAACTAAAACAGAAATCAAACAAGAAAGAACCCAAAACAGAGACCTAAACTAAGACAGAAAACTCAAACTATGACACTTTAAGTATGTCAAAATGTAAGTAAGGGGGATTGTACTGCTCATGTCTGCACTTTTAATTGCACTATAACCAAGAGGATGTTCAGGTTTATGTACTGTCATCCAGGGGTGCCACCACAAAATTTGAGCCCATGAAAAAAAATCTGTCATCATTCTACTGACAGACTGCTACTGCTGCCTTTTAAGAGTGTGAAACATGAACAAACCATTTCATCAGATACAGGAGGGTGTCTGGTGGAAATGGATTTTAGTTTTTTAGTCGGGAAGTGGAATATTTTTTTTAACTGGCAAACACACACACACACACACACAATTCCACGGGCCCCTCACAGATACTGATCACACACAATTGCCAGAGCCCCTCAGTCCCCCCCCCACACTGCATCTATTCTCTCACATTTCATTGCTGTACCATTTTAAATCAAAATCTCAACATTTCCAGTTTACTTAGTTTCTGTAACATCTCTACAGATCTATATCGTCTCTCAGGGATCATTAGAATCATATTCATTAGAATATTTTATTAAAAACTGGCATGTTGAAGATTGTTTATATGCTACTTAGTTTTGTTTTTGTAGGTTTTCAATGCTATTTTGGGCATTGGACATGTTGGACGATGGTGGCGCAGAGGTTAGGTAGTTTGTCCTGCAATTGGCGGGTTGCTGGTTCCACTCTGACTGTCTCTGTCGTTATGTCCTTGGGAAAGACACTTCACCTGCGTTGCCTGCTGGCGGTGGTCAGAGGGCCCGCTGGCACCTCGCCTCTGTCAGTCTGCCCCAGGGCAGCTGTAGCTACTAACATTGCTCACCACCATCAGGGTGTGAATGTTTGTGTGAATGACTGTAGTGTAAAGTGCTTTGGAGGTTGTCAAGACTGGTTAAAATCACTATACAAGTACAATCCATTTAACATATTTTGAAAATTTATGTACAGTGATCATTTCCACTGCGATGGACTGTCGACCTGTCCGGAGTGTACCTCACCTCTCGCCCAGTGACAGCTTGAGATAGGCGCCAACACCCCTCGAGACCCCAATAGGGATAAGCATGTTGAAAAATAGATGGATGGATGATAATTTCCAAGGGCCTCATTTATAAAGCCTGCGTACGCAGGAAACGGGACCTGAAACTTGCATATGTTACTTTCAATGGCAGGTTGTGATCTATAGAAAAAAAACTAAATGGAAAAATGTGCAGTCCTCAAGGCAACTCTGACCCATTCGTCTGCTCTTTTTGGAGACAGGGGAAACTGGTGATGCATATAATAAAGTGGTAAATTGCGGCCACAATGCATGACAAGTCCTCTCAGGCGTTCAATTTCAACCCATATCAGACTTTAATCATATATCTACTTCATCATAAGTGTTAACATACACTGTTTATGTACCCCCAGTTTTTTCACTGTAAAAGTGGTCTTTATTGTAGACTTCTTTAATAAGAAAACGACTCTTGAAACAGAAACTATACTTTAAAGGAGTCATCAGCGGGACTTCGGACTTGTCATGTTAAACCTTGTGTGTTGATATTAGGCCTAAGTTAAAACCTTCCAGAAAATCATGAGTGTAAAAGTGACTTGGTGTTTTTGTGTGGGCTCAAAAGCATGCTCTCTACCAAGTGAGTCCATATAAGCATGGTATGGCCTCTCCTGGATACAGTTTATATTAGAGAGACCGACTGATGGCTCTCTTTCTTTCCACATATTTTAGATAATCCAAAAAGCAGCTTTTTTAGGGGAGAAAAAAATCCAAACCTACATGGCCCTGTGTGAAAAAGCGATTGCGTCCCATTATATTTGGTGTAAAAGTAACATGGGATTTCAGAAAAAGAACATCATAGAATAGTTAAATATGGTGATGGTAATATGATGGTCCGGAGCTGGTTTGCTGCAGCAGGACCTGGAAGACTTGTTGAGATAAAAGGAACCATGAATTCTATGTCTACCAAGAAATCCTGAAGGAGTATGTTGGTTTCTACAGCAGGAAGATGATCCAAAACACACCAGCAAGTCCATCTCTGAATGGCTGAAGAAAAACAAAATGAAGAATTTGGGGTGGCTTGACCTGAATCCTATTCAAATGCTGTAGTATGACCTTAAAAAGGGCATTCATGAACGAAAACCCTCCAATGTGGCTGAATGCCATGGTCAAAAATCTGAATTACAGACCTTCTGCAGAGATGAGTGGGCCAACATTCCTGCTGCTAAGGGAGGCCGAATCAGTTACTAGGTTTAGCGGAAAATTAACTTTTTATACAGGGCCTTGTAGGTTTTGATTTTTTCCCCCTTATTAATAAAAAAATTCATTTAGAAATGTCAGTTTATTTACTTGCATCTGGATCCAATTTATGCTCATCTCACATTTTTCCCAGTCTTCAAGACAGGTACTGAATATAAATGCACAGGGAAATTCAAGGTTCCTTTTTGCGCTGAGACATAGCAACTTAACTGAGAACCAAAAAACAATGCAAAGGCTGAACGAAACACAAAACAATCTATAAGTTAGATAAGTGTCCTATGCATCCTGTGATTGCATAGTATATGCTGTCGGGGCCAGCATCTCACACCTCAGTGTGAAATGTTGGTGTATTTGGAGACTCTGTGGCATGCCACTCTATCTGTGAACAGTGGGAGACAGCCAGACAACAGACTTACATCAACAATCATCTGATTGGCATAGCAGGGGGAGTAGAGATGCACATTGATAGCAGAGAGGATAGGAAAATCTAAAACTGACAGAGGATAATTAACCAGGGGGATGTTATTCACATCTTGTGTGATTCTTTAGATAAATAGCTTTTCAAGATGCAGAAACATACAAGAAAAACAGTGTTAACAAGCTCAGAGAAGCGAAAAGTAGGTCTGTTTATAAAGATGTGTGTGTATCTTTATAGTTTTGTGCCAGAAAACATGATTTTTTTACTAAATAATGTTCTTGCCTTGTTAAGTAGATACCAAAATTTGATCTAAATTAGTTTTTCATGTTGCACACACTTATATTTGTATCTGCAAGTAAACTGACTATTTGTTTCAGCCGTTTGCTGGAATGGAGCAGAATTTAGATGAAAGCTATCCAAAAAAACAACAACAACCTTATGACAGAAAGACACACTATAAAAAGAACATCAAATAGTTACATAAAAATGTTACTCATCAAATAAATTATTCTTTCCTTCTCACCTGTGTGTCTTAAAGGCATACTATGCAACATTTTTCAGTTGATTAATGTGTTCCATACCGTTTTGGATGATTAAATTAGTCATTTCAGGTCGAACAAAGGTTTTCTCGGCCGCCCTGGGGGTCTGTGGGGGAAATACCGCACTTGCAATTGCAAGAGCTCACGGCCTGCACACACAGAAGTCTCGCTTTACAGTGAGAACTCCTTGTGTTTTTGCCCTGCCATTCACTATATGCACGCGCGAAAGCAACAACAAAGAACCGCATGTTAACGTCAAATAAACATGCAAGCATATCGAGTTTTATTATTATTATTATTATTATTATTATTATTATTATTATTATTATTTATTTATTTTTTTAATGTTGGCGAGACGCTACCACGGCGGCCGCGACGAGGTGGCGGCTGCGGCTTGGCGAGGCGGTGGCGGTAGCGTCTCGCCAACATAAAAAAAAATAATAATAATAATAAAACTGGTGAGGCGGCGGCCGCCTCGCCAAGATAGCGCTGCGGGAAGCTTGATGTTCATACCTTCACTGTGTTAGTCATTGTTTGTACTGCCGTTTTTTCCACTTTTCGTTGCGTTCGCCTGTCTGCTAAGCTCAAAACAACCGTGCCTGGCTTGACGGAGAAACCAGAACAGCTGAGCATCTTTATGACATGCTTATGTGCACTTTTACTTTCGCCCTCTGGGGGGAGCCTCGCTGGAAAATCAACCCCGGTTGCATAGTATACCTTTAAAAATAATATATTAAATATTATTTATTAAATACACAAAATGTAGTAATATTAAATAGTAAATATATTAAACACACAAAATTAACTGCTCTAATCTGCTGCAGTCCTCACAAATCAAATTAAATATTTTAGTTTTTCCATTTAAGTATATTTAATGAATTTACTCCCCATCCCACCCAAGTAATATGTCCCAGCAGTGTATGTTTGACATGACAAATTCTTACTGTCGGTCCAATAACGTGGCCTGCTGGGCAAATGAGCAGTCTCAATCCCTACAAATTTCTTCATTTCAGATTGTTTAGGTTTTATGCTGAAATTTTGTCAGCTGCTTTTATTCAGAAACTCTCAGCTTTCCTTCTTAAAAGCAAATTAAACTTGCCTCTAGCTACTCACAATCGTACAGCACAAGGAAAAAAATCAGTCTTGTAGAGTTTAAGCAGTGTGCTCTTAACATAATACATTTATAAATTAACTCTTTTTAGGTAAGCAGCAAATGCAATATCTTTAAAATATACTATGAAACAGTTTTATAAAACAAATATTTATATGTTATTCATTAGCATAATCAGCTTCTTTAAATATTAAATTTCCTCATATTGGAAGTAATGTATGAATTATATTACATCAGTTTATACAGTGCGTTCCAATGTATTCACCCCACTTAGAGTCTATAAAAGCTAATGCCCAATTTTGGTGGTTGGACGCCTCTGCACCCTGTCCGGTCATTTTATCCCCCAGGGGCGGTGACAAATCTAATAACTTCTTTTGTAGGAAATCACTCTCAAAAGGCATGGCAAGTTTATTTATATAGAACTTTTCAGTAACAAGACAAATTAAAAGTGTTGTAAATTAACAGAAAAACATTTCAGAGGTAAATATTACACAGGAAAAGAAAAACATTACAATAACAAAGGAATAAGCAAAGTAAATCTTTGACAAGTCTTCTTTCATATATTAACAAACATACAGAAAGCATAAAACCACAGTACTTAATTGTTTCTATTCATAATGAGAAATATGATCTAAGGTCATGTTTTCCAACTTGTCTAAAGCTACAACTAGAATATCTTATTTTCTTTCATTGTTTCACTGGAACGAGCTTCATCATTATAATCTCAAAGCTTTATTATTAGGCCCCTGCCTTGCATGTGCAATGAGGAGGCAGTACTGTGCTTCGCACAGCACTGCACTGCCTCCCATGCAAATGCATGGAGGCACCTATTACTATTCACCTCTAAACTGACTATTTATTAGGCGCCTGCCTTGCATGTGCAATGAGGAGGCAGTGCTGTGCGAAGCACAAATGCATGGGCAGGGCCTATTACTATGCACCTCTAAACGGCTTATTTATTATTAGGCGCCTGCCATAGCATTTGCAATGAGGAGGCAGTGCTGTGCTTCGCAAATGCATGGAGGCACCTATTACTATGCACCTTTAAACGGCTTCTTTATTAATTAGGCGCCTGCCATAGCATTTGCAATGAGGAGGCAGTGCTGTGCAAAGCACAGCACTGCCTCCCATGCAAATGCATGGAGGCACCTATTACTATTCACCTCTAAACTGACTTCTTTATTAGGCGCCTGCCTTGCATGTGCAATGAGGAGGCAGTGCTGTGCGAAGCACTATTACTATTCACCTCTAAACGCGTCTCTATCTTATTATTATTAGGCGCCTGCCATAGCATTTGCAATGAGGAGGCAGTGCTGTGCGAAGCACAGCACTGCCTCCAATGCAAATGCATGGAGGCACCTATTACTATTCACCTCTAAACTGACTTCTTTATTAGGCGCCTGCCTTGCATGTGCAATGAGGAGGCAGTGCTGTGCGAAGCACTATTACTATTCACCTCTAAACGCGTCTCTATCTTATTATTATTAGGCGCCTGCCATAGCATTTGCAATGAGGAGGCAGTGCTGTGCGAAGCACAGCACTGCCTCCAATGCAAATGCATGGAGGCACCTATTACTATTCACCTCTAAACGGCTTATTTCTTATTCTTTATTTTTCTTACATCACGATAAATGCGGCCCGAACCGTAGCGAGCACCCCCACGATATAGGTATCAAAACTTGTGGCTCGATTACGAGATGTGTGCTACTACTTTTATTGGGGTTTCGAGTTACCATGGCAACAAAATTAGCAAAAAACCACCCCCAAAAAACCCATAGGAATGAATGGAGTCGGGTAGAAAGAAAGCCTCAAAAAAGCCTCAAAATGACCATTTTCAACGCTGTACTGTGTCGCCATGCTTTCACCTATGAACACTGTTTAACTTCCAGTTTGTAGATATATCTGTGAACTACTCAGAAGTGAAAACGGGATGTGGATATCTGTTATCGTCTCCTCACCAGTACTCCTCAAATCTCATGTCCAAAAATCTGTGAAATCATCGTTTATAATGAAAGTCAATGACGGAATTCTTCAACTGCCAGAGTGGCCCACTCTAGCTTTTTTAAAAATTTCAAAACTCCGAACAACTTGACCTTACTCGCTCAATTTTCCCTCTATGTAGACAAATTATACATCAAAACGTAGGTATTTTTGTCAGGATTCGGGAAATGTAAGCCTCATTGGTGTGGCATTTATAGATTTTTCGCAAATCACCTCAGACCGACACAAACCCGAAACCTCCTCCATTCATTTCCTATGGAGCGGTTTTGAAAAATGACGTTTGAAAATCCAAAACATCCCATGTTTTTGCATCGTCGCTACTCCTAAACCGTTTTATGTACAGACATGAGACTTTCACACATGAATGTCCCAACCCTTCTGGCACTCACAAAAAAGGAATTTTGTGGATAACTGTTACGGTTTTTCCGCAGGAACAATTTGTTCGGGAGTAGCGAATGTGCAAAATCCTAAAAACGCTTTGGAGCTGCATTTTCCCACATCAACCACTTTTTTACATCGTCGCTGTGTCTACACCGATTTTTGTACAAACATAAAAATGAGCTTCATGGTCCTCAAAAGCCTGCTGATACTCATGGTGAAAGAATTATTTTGATATCTCTTATACTTTTTGAGCTACAGTGATTTGTTCGGAAGCGTTTTAAGAGGATTTCTGAAAATCCATAAAAATGCCATTTAGATCATAATTTTTTACGCCTTTATTAAACTTTTTCCAGCAAAAAACGATAGCTTTTCTTCTTCCCCTATGCGTTACGAACGAAACGCAGAAAAAATTACGTCTCTACCATTTACGGATAAAGAGATATCGAGCGTTGTTCGGGGCAAAGTTCTCCATTATAATCCAATGGGACTTATTGTGAGCAAAGTCTCTGCACTTCGGTAGACTGGCCGCTGCAGGTGTGTCAGTGAGTTTCCATGACGACGGAACTCTGAGGGCCAGAGGGAGAAGCTCCATTAGGATACAATGGCAACTTTCGACACCCGCTGCAGCAGCTGTGATTAATGTAGGAATCTGAAATTCGCACAGTCACTTCCTCTTAACATTTTAAAATTTTCAAGTGACTTTCAGTCATGTGTCAGTTTTTCCTATTGGGCCTTTGCTTCCAACAGGACCTGGCATGATAACCAGACACGACCCAATTGGCCAATACAGCACCACCCACATGTGGGAAATGGCACTACTGACCATTTTGGTCAAATGTTGAGTTCTGGGCCCAGATGTGGTGAGGCTGAGTTGCTAAAGGAGGCCAATGTGACCTATGAACTTTGGTCACGTTTGGTGACATTAAGTATTGGCACCCCTATTTGAGGCACTTCCCAGTACATGATTTGGACCAAACTGACAGAGTACAATCACCCGGTGATACTGAACACAACCTTGTTAGCGGCTAACAGTTAGCATGTTGCTAACCGGAAGTAGCTCTAGGAAGGTCTCACCAACTTCTGCTTCACAGAGTCTGTTCGTACTTTAGAGAGAAAGCTCCACAAGAAATTTGGGCTACGTCGCATAAAGCATCTCCAAGCTATGAGGTGTCAAACAGCCAATGCTTTTCAATGGGGGACCAAACCCCTTATGGTCCCAATACTGCATGCCCATATATGGCACTACAGTATAGCTCAGATGGAAAGTGCAGGCTTTGCATGCAAGAGGTTGTGGGATAGATTCCCGGTATGGAAGACTTGGAGTTTTGTATTATAATCCCCACAGTGTGAATATCAAAACATGTGTGCTGATCCCATGAAGTATTTTTTTGTACCACCCGCCATTTTGAGATACCATGGCAATATTATAAATGACGTATTTTCTCCCTATTTGAGGCACATCCCAGTACAGAATTTAGACCAAACTAACAGAGTACACTCACCCAGTGATACCAAACACAACCATGTTAGCGGCTAACGGTTAGCATGTTGCTAACCGGAAGTAGCTCTAGGAAGCTTGTACAAACTTCTGCTTGACAGATTTGGTGAATTTTAGGATTTTCTCCCTTTTTAGGCACTTCTCAGTACAGGATTTCAACCAAACTACCAGATTAACATCAACCGGTGATGCTGAACACAACCATGCTAGCGGCTAACCGTTAGCATGTTGCTAACCATAAGTAGCTTTAGGAAGGTCCTATGAACATCTGCTTAGCCAGGGTTCTTCAACCTTTACAGACAGAGAGGGCTGTAGCTTTCAGTGAGTCTCCATGACAACGCTGCTAGCAAGAGGCTCCTAGGAGGTCCATTGGCTTAACATGGCACCTTTCGACGGCCACTGCTGGGGCTGTGAAGACCATAGGAATCTTAAATTCGCAGTGTTGCTTCCTGTTGCTATTTCTGACGGTACGGTACGCACCAAGTGGCAGGCGCCTTGCTAAATTTCTTCAGAAATTTTCTAGTTTCTATTGTTTCACCGTGTCCCGTCTATGGTGAAGCACCCTCGGTGGACCCAGTTCTTTTTACCCGGTCAGGCGACCCCCACTTACTTATTACCTTGAATGTAGGACGCATAAAACAGACAAGTATGCTTTTAGTTATATTTTAATGTTTGTGTGATTGCTCATCACACAAACATTATATAGGTATCTAGGTACACACCCATACAAGGGCGGTACACATCCAAACTGTGACATCAACAGAGAAACTGTGTCACCTCCGGGGTGGTATCTGATAGATATGTGCCAATCTTTTGGGTCAGTGCCATCTAAGTGTGCCATGCAGTTCTGGGATAAACAGCTTGTTCCACTTGACCTTGTTGATATCTTAACAGACCCCCTGATGATGTGTCATAATGGCTCATCACCAGTGTTGGGGGGGTAACGCGTTATAAGAAACGCGTTAGAGTACTCTAATTAGTTTTTTTCAGTAACGAGTAATCTAACGCGTTAGTTTTGCAAATTCAGTAATCAGTAACTCCTTTATTTTCCAGAATAAGCACTCGTTACTCCGTTACTTTAAGAATGTCCCTCGATAAGGAAAGTGAAGTCCCTGCTTTTCTGCATTTAGTCAGATGCGGCTGCTTGCGTCTGTACCCTGCTCTTTGCCTCTGTGTGTGTGTGTGTGTGGTAAGCACATTATTTTGAGTTAAACAGCGAAAAGGACAAGAACATGGGTCCGGCAACACTGATGCGTCGGCGCATGAGTCGAGCTCGTAGAGCAAAACCTGTGTCGATGCGCGTGTGGGCTACGTGGCCGATGCAGGAACTGTTTTCGAACTGACTGTTGCGCCAAACTGTTTATGTTCCTTCTAAACTGCGCGCGTGTGCATTCACGCACAGCATCTGGATTCAGCGCGCACAGCAAAGCTATGCTGCACAGTCGTTTCAGAAAAAACGGCTGATCGACACTGAGTAGAAAGCTGCAACTCTGAGCAGCTTTTCCTCCCTTTGTCATTCTCAGCCAGGCCCGTATTAAGACAATGTGGTGCCCCTGGGCACTATACCTCAAAGCCCCCCCCCCCCCCTTACCCGTGCTGTCCTCTGGTCAAAAACATCAGACATAATCAAGGGGATTTCTTTACTATTTACTAACTTACACAACTACATGTAGGCATATGAGCAGTGAGCAATATTCAAATATCTCATTTTAAAATGTTGAAATAAAAAAAAATCTTGATTTATTTATCATTTATTATTATTGTGACATCAGTGTTTACAAAATGAATAATGCATGGTCTTTCAACAATTTCAAGTAAATAGTATAACAATTTATGAAAAATATATTTTTAAAGCATGTGTCATGTGGTGCCCCCCCATGGTTGGTGCCCCTGGGCACTGGCCCACTGACCCTTATGGATAATCCGGCCCTGTTCTCAGCATGTCCGTTTTGAGAACAGATGATATTAGTCAGGTAACTAAACACAGCGCCCGACCGACCATTGAACGTGAGCATGAAAAAAAATCCCGATCACTGGAACGCAAATAACGTGATTCCCCATGGCAATGACAGGAAATAAGTTTGGAATTGCAAATGTCCTGCGAGTACAATTAGAAATAATTAAAGAATGCATATGGAGAATATTAAACCATAAGAAACAATGTCGTTGCTGCTGAAAACCGCAAGAGAAAATTGTTGAAAAAGTCAATGCATGCGCAATATGAAAGTTATGTGATGGGGAATTAAAGCTGCTTTCACCACACTTCACTGTTCAACACAAAAGGGGGAGTATGTGTTTGTGTGTGTGTGTGTGTGTGTGTGTGGGGGGGGTGCATTGAAATGACATGGCAGCTAAAAATTTGTAAAAAAATAAATAAAAAAGCCAAAAACGAAAAAGTAACGCAATAGTTACTTTTACTGGTAACTAGTTACTTTTATAGTTGAATAACTCAGTTAGTAACTCGGTTACTTTTTGGGAAAAGTAACTAGTAACTATAACTAATTACTTTTTCAAAGTAACTTGCCCAACACTGCTCATCACCAAAGATGATCAACCAGTGGAACGACAACTCTTAGTCTGTCGCTCTCCCAGAACAGTCTGTCATTCCGTCCAGTCCAAGCAATCCAAGCACGTAAGCTTCTGGCTTCCAGAGTCCATCCATCCGTGATCTCCATGGCAGTCCATAGTGCTGCTCAGTCTCTGGGGTCACACAATCTCTGCTGGTGTGCCCGAAAGGCACTTTGTAAAAAACAGTCCAATTGTCCGTTAGCCCCCCCTGTTGGTGTGCCCCAAAGGCACATCACAACGAAAACAGTTCCAAGAAATGGGCCGGACAAACTTCAATTAAACATCTTAGCATCAATCAGCATGAATACTTCATAATTCAGCATTTTTTAGTCAAGACCACAGTCCAAGCATTTTATCTACAATTTAGGGTTCAACTATTAGACCTAGGCCTGTTTTAGGTTCCTATGCGCACATTATTATAAGTTTACTTTAGACTAGATAAACTAAGATTGTTCATTAACCAAGGCCAAATTCGTCTACTCTACCTCCACCCCAAGAAACCTCCTACTTGGTCCTCCACTCTCCATTCCTATGGACAAACATCCATCACTTTCACAAATCCAAGAGTACCAGTAGGGGGCATCAGAGGGCGGGCTGAGCCTCCAGCAGAAAAATCCCATCTCTCTAAGAAATAGTAAAAAACCCGATAGAGCCCAGTCTAGGGGAATCCCACTCTGGGCAAATCTGAGCGAGAAGACACCCTGTATTGAATCTAAAAATTAGCCTTACCAAGTAAATTATGGATCTGTGATAGCCATCAGATCCTGGCTCTCTATATAATAAAGCAAAAAGATTGCAAGAACTGCAGGTCTTGGTGTGTGTGTCTGTAACAGAGAGTTTTCATTCTTAATTATAAAACCATAGCGATCAACTTAAGGCAACATCACAGTAAAAACGTCATAACACATAAAATCAAACATGGAAGTCAGTGGAGAAAAAAAAGGAGAAAAATCGGTTTTGTGATATAAAAAGAGTCTGTACGTCAACAACGCAAGTAAAAAACTGTCAGGCCAGTCTGAGCACGTGGCAGGCATGAATCTATTCGCGCATAAGTGTTTTCAGGCAACTGCTCCTTCATGGCAAACAGAAAGAAGAAAACATTAAAAAAATCATAGGTCTCTGGCATGTTACTCCCAAACTTCTTAAGTCCTTTTCTCGCTCCTCTTCGTGGACAAAAACGATTTAGTTGGATGGTATTTATTGTTCCTTCCTGGCTTGGGCAATAAGCATTTTATCCCCAGTAAAATGCTCTGTGAAGATGGTTGGCAGACACCAGGCCTTGTTTACTGTTGAATAACAGAAACAAGGTGTAATTAATGTTCTTATCAAGACTCCCAATCCTTCTGTCATTTACCTTCTTCAAACACTTTCACATCCAGATATTTCCGTTCACAATTATTGTGCTCTTAGCTTAACCTCCTTTACTGTAATCATTAGATCTTGCATTACTCTTATATTTAAGAAGAAATCTGAAAGTTCAACATTATCTGCAGCACCATTTCTCTATAATTCTTTCCCAAGTGTGTCTTACCTTACAATGTCCACCAGTTGAAAAATCTCTGCAACAGAAATTTATCATCATATGTTCCATGGCTACTGTGACACGGTTCATCTCAATTTATTTAGCACACAGGGAATTGTATTAAAACCTTTCAGAAACTTCTTACTGAACCAGCTCTAAAACACTTTACATTTTTCTTAAAAAGCCCAACAGAAAAACCCTTAAGTTTGTAAAAGAAAGCTCTACTATATATATTTGCAGAATAATGTTGTGATATTAATCAGAAGCAGCCCTATGTACTTCTTGTCTTATTTTGAAAAGCTCAGCTGAGAAAAAGGGAAGTGTGTGCATGCCCCTCGTGCACACAAAGTCGTGATTGGTTGCTATTCAGGAAGTGGGCGTAGCCTAGGGCGGAGACAGGAAGTAGTTCTGTGAATCAGTTTCAGCTTGACATGCATTAAACCAAAAGACTCCTAGTTGAATACGTCTTTCCCCCAAAGCGAAGAGCAATTCTAACCCCATTAATTCTTGATTTTTTAATCACTTCTGCTTGTTTTAACAGACAGCTTTTGTAAACAACCCTGGTTGTATTTTATGTCCCCCTGTTTGAATCTTGTTTGAAACAAACCTTTAAACTGGAGTATGCTGTGAGCAGTAACTCATTGTTGCTTATCGCCCCCTGACCATGTAAGAAGCTCCATACTGCTCTAGGTCTTTAAACCTGTTTCAGTCATCTAACATTAGTTTAATTGATAATACATCCAAGCATAATTATATCCCCAAGTAAATCAACCCTTTAACAAGTATCTTGTTCTTGTTCTCATGTGTTTAGTTCACCCTTGAAAACCTTTAAGCAGACATTACTCCGAGTGATTTTCTTACATTTTCATTCATATTACCGTTGCTTTTTCTACAGTTTTTCCAAATTTAGGATCTGTATGGGGCCATAATAGTAGCTTTAACATTTGCAAATGTCTTCCACAGCCGGAAGACACAGCCTGTGAGCCTGTGAGCCTGCGCTCAGGGCAGCTGGTAGCCTGTGAGCCTGTGAGTCTGCGCAAGGGGACACAAATCGAAAAGATGCGCATACAAATCCTTCCACGCATTTGTGCATCTCACACGGCAGAAGTGTAGCAAAAATCACGTGTGTAAAGAGAGCCAACCGAAAAACCGCTTGACTTGTAACCAATGATTTGTCTGTATTTCTGGGTCTTGAAGCGAAAATACTTCAGACACAAGTGTCTCTGTGTGTGCTTACAGATTGATCTACACATTTGCGAATCTCAGTACACATTTGCAGATCTGAATACAGATTTGTGGATTTTTTACACATTTGCAAATCTCTGTACACATTTGCAGATCTGAATACAGATTTGTGGATTTTTTACACATTTGCAAAACAAATTACACACAAGTAGTTTTACACATTTGCAGATAGTTGTACAGACACACAAATCTCCTCACATATTTACAGATTTATTTACACATTTTCAAATCCCACTGCACACGCACAAATCGAGGTACAGACACACAACTCTCCACACACATTTGCAAATGTTAAAGCTACTATTATGGCCCCATAGATCTGTGGTTTGTTAACTTATATCACCCAGTGATCTATAAATCCTTATTTTATGTTTGCACCGTCTTGTCCCAGCAGATTAAAAATACCCATTTTGCTTTTATGTTTCGTCAGTCACTGTCTGTTGTGATTATTGAAGAAATTGTGCAGTTCCCTTGAACCCTCTTAAATATTGACCACCCGTTGGTAAATGATCAGCATTAAGTTTTGCCCTTTATCTAATTATTTGTTTAGCCTTGTTATCTGCACCTTAAATTGATTAGTGGAATTTTTTGTTTGAACACGTCTCTGTGTCCGTATTTGTTTAGGCCTCTATAATTCTGTTCTTTGTGTTTTAAGCGTGGATCTGGGCAGGTCCGAAAAAGTCGTCTCCGATGCTCCTTTTGGCAATCCCAGCAAACCCAAACATAAAAATGTTCACAGTCAGTGTTAGGTTACAGGTAATCCCTGTGGGAACACGACGTTGTCTCCTTGGTCCAACCTGGTTCTAAGCACCTGGGTCATCGAAACACTCCACCACCTGCGACAAATCTCTGACATTTTCAAACCACAGCAGCTATTCCTGGGTCTCCACACCCCCTGTCTGTGAAATGTCTCTCGTCGTAAGCCCAGGCTTTCAGTGTATCTCCTCCTTAGTGTCCCGCTTTCGAGCCCATTAACCCCAAGTTGCATATTGTTGAATCCCCATTTTCAAATGTTCTGTCGTTAAGAGTCCAAGAGTGTGTTCTAGGTGCGTTTCCTGAACCTCAACCTCTCCATGTCATGTTCGTGAAACCTTGTAGTTGAATTCCATCACCTGTGAAGCAAAGCAGTCATGCATAGTCTTGTTCAAGATGTTTTTAGCACAGCAGGAGTTTCACTGTTGGGTGCCATTGCGGCTCTGATGTTCCTCAGAGCCAACCTTCATGCATTGATATCATGTTCAAGCTGTTATTCTCCTATCATTATCTTGTGTCCAGGAGTCACTTCTGCTGTCCTGACCAGATACCAAATGTCCAACTTAATCTAATTGACCTCATTTCTTTTCTGCATGTACGCAAGAGGATAATCGTTAGATTATCCTGGTCTAAAAGACCTCAAGGGTAATAGATGGCTAAACTATGTTTATGTGTTTTTTGTTTTTTTTCTGGATGTTTTAACATCTAGTTAAAGGACAACTATTGTGCTATTTTGTGTTCAAACAGAGAGATGTCAAGTCTTCTCAAAACCTTTTAGGTAACTGTGTACAACTACAAACTATTTTCACTGGTGCTTTAATCCCTAATTTACCCATGTTATTTAGTAGAATAAGGCATTATTCTAATCTTGTAGTTTTATCCATTTAAATCCTTAACCTTTGTGGTGCTTTATTGATGTCTGTCAGAGTGGCAGATTTTACTGGCATCCTAATTATTTGATTCCTATTTGTGCTGCTGCTTACTTTGTGAGCACAACATTTACTGGGTATCTTAATTTCTCCTTCGCTTGAACAAGGTTAAAAGGTTCAGGGTTTACTCTGCTTATATTGAAAAATTAGCTTGCTCACTCGTTCATTCATTATTATTTATGCTATAAACTGCTGCTGTAATGCCTACTTTAACTTTTTCGCCCACTAGTTTTTTCATGATCATAATTATCGCTAATTGATGTAGATGTATTTTTTTTCCATATCATCTGAATTGCATAAATTGTTCTTATCCATTTTCCTTTTACGATTAAACGGCCCCTCTATGTATCCCACTCCTTACTTTAATGACCAATATTCATAAGTTGTTGAACCTGTTTAGGTTTAGCATAATTTCTTAAGCTTCTTTATGCTCTCATCAGGTAAATTGTCATTTTGGTGCAAAATTAATTTCTTTTAGCGGTGTCCCCTATTTCTTCTCGTGCACCTTGTGTTTTGCGCAGCTTATTGTATCTTAAAGGTGCCTCTTTGAATCTTATTCAAACCCCTTGTGGGGCTAATAAAATTCCAAAACATATCTATATATGTTTTAGATGATTTAAATAAAAACTTTGTAAATCCTTCTTATCAACGGCATCTTATCTCATGGTGATCGGGCAAGAACCTCTCTCCCGAATGCGTTTGACCTTCATATCGCTCGCTAATAACAGCTCTGACTTAAAACAGTTAACATCCTAGGGTTTAATAACAATCTTGATTGCTTTTAATCTGAAAGTTTTCTTCTAAGCGCGTCCGCCAATGTGTTTGTTTCTAATGTGTGTTTTGCATTTTAATTGTGTACAGGAAAATCTGATGTGAAATGCAGAAGGGGTGTCTGCCAACTCATCTTTGTTTCGTGTTGCGATCCATTGAAGGTTATCCGATGCCTCTGTCTTTGCCCCTCCCATTAGTTGTCCATTTTCAGTCCTCATGTCTCAGTTCAGCACCACAACATCGTTCCAGGACGAGCATTGTCCATAAATCTTCTTTCTCCAATCGTTGTTTCTGAAACCACAAGGAATTCTGCCAGCATTTTGCCAATATGGATTTTGTCCAAATCAAATTGTCTAATACAAGAATTGTCCATCTTCATCCGTAGTGTAGTGTACATCAGTTGAAAAGAAAAAATTAAAACAAAAATTACAGTAAAACTTTCTCAAAACAAAATAAACCACATCGTTCCCTCTGAAACGAACTATTCTAAAAGTTCTTCACCTTTACCCCAGATCTTGATCCCTTACAAAATTTATCCAAGCAAAATATTTTTACAGATAGTTCACCCTCTTTGTATAAGTTCAATAATCAAAAATATATTTCTCTTAACCTTGTAGCATCACATTCTCCATTAAACCTCTATGCAGCTTCTGTAAAATTTACTGATTTTTTGTCCATAATTTGATTAAAAACAGGATTAGGCAGGAGTCAAGTACATCACCTTTTTCTCTCCATCCCCTGGACCACTGTGGCACCGTTTGGTACTCACTTGTCTCTGAGAATGCCTAAGAAAAGAGACTAAAATCTCTCCGTTAGCACATTCCAATTATATATGACCAGGTTTCCTTGCAAGAAAAAGGCAGAAAACAGGATAGAAATGTTAATGTGAGTCAGTGGAGAGGGGAAAAGTGGGAAGGGGTACATGAAAAATTTCTAAAGCCACCTTTCTCCTCCAGAAGGTCTCCATATTACCTGGTGTCTAAGTTTGTTAAAGCTTAGCATAATTTAGTCACCTTTGTCAATCCCTGCATGTCCATTTTAGATCATGACTTCTTACCATACAACCTGAATGAGCTCACTTTCCAGAGTCTTCTGTTGGAACAAAGGTGGCTTTAGCAGCCTCATCTGCCATCATCTGAAAGAAGTAACTCAGAGAAAAACAATTCTGTTAGTGTATTAGGTGACAAAAGAAAACCTGGTCTTTTTAGTGTCTTGGTTCTTAACGTGATGTGTCTAAGTTCTTGGTTGGTCCAGGGGATGTAGGAATCTCTCGTTCCTTTTCTTTCAGCATTTTGTATTAAAACTTCTCCTTTTCTTAAATTATCTGCCGAACAACCTTGAATGTTGTCACTTTTTTGCCACTGGAGATGCAAAAATTAAAGCAAAGGAATCATTTAACAAAGAAATAATCAAAATGCACAAAACAATAAAAACCCAAAAGTAAAAAGTCCCCGAAGGAGTGCAATCTGTGTGTTCCAATATCTTATAGCATTCTTTTGATTTCTTTCGTGCTCTTTTGATCATGCAAACTTAGTTATTAATGCTTTTCAATCTTAATTGGTCAAGGGTGAAACTTTAAAGCAACTGTTTTCTCTTTCAGGCTTTTGAGCTTCTAGTGTTTTTCTATACATGATAAGAGTTTTACCCCATAATTCAGCACATTGAGAAGGCTACCCAAAAACAAAGAGATTAGAATTAGATTACAACCCTTCAGAAACTCGCCTTTTGTTTTATTTTTGCTGATATATTTTTTTCCCGCCCCCTCAGGCCAGAACACACTGAACCCAGCCTCACCATAAACTTTTGGATGTTTACATCATGGTCAGATTTGTTTATCATATCTATTGTCCTGTTTCAGGTTAAACTGTCCCTCTGAGGCTTGCCTCAGCTCAGCATAACTAATAACATCAGATGCTTTTGTAACTGATGACATGCTTAATGTGGCCTTCTGATATCTTAATGCTCTTAAATTTTTCTCTTTAGGCAGCTGTAAAATCCTTAGTTAAACATCTCCCTTTAAACATATCCCATCCGGTTCCATTTCTCCCAAACAGTCTCCCATATTCTCCCCATATGCTGTTTGCCATTTTATTAATGTTCTAAAATTACAATATAAAAGCTTTTACTCTGTTATTATTTCAGCTGTCATGAATTCATTGACAAACACAAGCCAAATGCAGTCTAATAGCATAACTGAATACAGCCCCAACGCCTCTGGTTGCTGTATTGCATAATTAAGCTCCAAACTAAAAAAAAAAACTTTATCCCTAGTCCCAAGTATTTCCTACAACCCTGGGATATTTTTGTTTAAGACACGTTAGCATATCTCAGTGTAACAATTTAATTTGGCCAGATATTTAATGTGGGAAGAAAACAAACTGTGTTATTGAAATCTCTCTTTACCTTTCTTCAGCTTTTAGTTAACATAGTTCATGATTAAAAACGTCATTTGAATTACGGAGCTGCAGTTCTCCCAAAACAAATGAACATTCTGAAACCATGAACATTACTTCACACAGACGAACGTTTAGATACATACGATACACAAATACATACATACATACATACATACATACATACATACATACATACATACATATATACATACATACAGTTACATAGAACTGACGACGTTCAGACAAACAAACACATGCAGGCCTTTACTTCGGACAAGGAGGGAGGGCTGTTCAGATCCTAGCGACGGTTATGGCAGCCTCTTTCAAAATGCCCTGTCGAACCACACGCCCAGCACAAGGGCACATCATAATCTTTGGTTGGTCCCTTTCTATGATTTCTGTACTGCCGTGTATCTCTACTGGGAATTTGTCCCCATGAAGGTCTCTGATACATCTGAAATGGGACATCTGGAGGGAGGTGCCCCACAAACTGGTTTGCACCAAACATAGGTGTCAGGGCCCTAACCATCTGAGCTTTTGCAACATTCTTCTTCTTCCTCCTTTTACTTTGATTGTCTCTCAGCTGTTTTAGCTGTTCAGCTACGAGTTGTTGTTTTAAGTTCTGTATATCACTGCTAAGTTGCTTCATGTTCTTTTCATCCATATCCAGCTGATGAACCAAAGCAGCCATCCATTGATCTAAAGGCATATCATAACTCGCAACCATTCTGTCCATGTTCTGCTTAACATCCTCTGTCTGGCCCTTTAACATTGCTTGTTTAAAGCATTGCTGCAGCGTGACTGATAACGGGCAAGAGCCCGTCTGGTCTTCCCATACTTTCAACATTCTGTTCACATATGCTGAAGCCGTCTCCCCTGCACAACGTGTAGTGTCATTTAAAGGGCCAGAATCCGTACTTACCAGATAAAACGTCCTCAGTGTGCTCCAAAGTTGCCGTGCCACCGGTGCCAGAGGGGCAGCTGCTCCTAGTTTGTCAGTTCCAGCAGAAACTTCAACCGCATGTACTTCATGTGGTTCCAGGTATGCTGATAAGCCAGTCCTCACATCACCAATAGCCAATACAAACCCGCTTAAAATCTCCAAGAATACTTTGATCCAAAGGTGCGCCCCTTTTCTTGGATCAGGAAGCATGTGCCTCAGATGAACGATGTCAACACATGAAAGAGGGCTGTAACCAGCTGCATTCACCTGTCCTGTAGCACTGTGAGTCTGAAACAATGGCAGTTGCACACTTTGTTTCGTTGCAGGTAAAGAAAGATCAGTTTCGCTAGAATGCAGATTACATCTAGGTCTTACGTTACAGCTTACCTGTCCCCCACATAACACCATACCAGGCACCGGCACCGAAGGGTCTGATGAAGTCACCACACTCCTGGCCTTGGATAACAGTTCTGCACTATCACCACACAGATTGTTTTGCATAACAGCGGCTGCACCAGAAGCAGACATGTCTGGAATAACTGGAGTAGTGTACTTACCTTCTTGTTTGAAAGAAGATGATTCCCTTACCCCCTGCAGATTTTCACTCTCTTGTTGTTTGTTGAGGCCTGAGAAGCATATGCTGAAATAAAGTTCAGTTAGTTTTATCAAACCTGCTATTTTGATTTCCTCTTTTTGGCATTTTTCTCGAGCAAACTCACCAGCACCAGCCGTTTTTACTTGTGCTTGGGCTAGTCTATTTTTTAACATTTGCAAATAGTGAGTGCACATCCGGCCTTCTGGTGGAGGCCCTTCTGTATCACCAAAAACCCGTCTCCCCTCATTTTTTCACATCACTCCTCAAATTGTTTAAAATGGTTTTCAGCATCTCTGTGTGGAAAGCTTGCCATTATGCTCCCTTTTCCTGCCTCCAGCAGTGTTCCTAAAGAACACCCCTGGAGCTCATTTTCTACCTGATTCTCAGCCATTCCAGCACTCACACGTCTTGGCCAACTTGCTGGGACCAATGAGAGCTTATTTTTTATCTCTCAGACACCAAAACTTATTATGTTCCTATATGCCTTATTATTGTGTTTTTACACAGCAGTTTCAATGAGCCAGTGTACTCAGGATGAGCAGGTTATATGTCACCTGAACAGGTGCACCCTTTTACTCTTCACTTCCAATGGCTCAATGTTAGTAACGTGTCTCACACACACGCACACACAAACTCACACTTTCTGGTCAAGCTTCAGTTAACTCTGTACGTACTTTTTTACTTACCTTTTTCAAATATATTTGGATTAGCTGCTTTTAAAGTTCTTTAAGAGAACTTTTTTGGAACCATCGAAACCAAAAATCCAACTGTTATGCGCTCTGTAGGTACCCTTTTACTTACCTTTTTCAAATATCTTTGGATTAGCTGCTTTTAAAGTTCTTTAAGAGACCTTTTTGGAACCATCGAAACCAAAAATCCAATTCTTACGCGTTCTATAGGTACCTATTTTCAAATATAATTGGATTAGCTGCTTTTAAAGTTCTTTAAGAGAACTTTTGTAACTATCGAAACCAAAAATCCAACGGCTCTTTGATCTTTTAAAAGCCACGCGTAACGGCGTGCCTGTCAGAATGGCTGCTTTTATGCTAAACACAGAGGAACACGCATTTTCCTCCGTGTCTAACAAGGGGACCTTTTAAACCCAAATTCTCCACATTCACAGTATTTTCAGAGACCTGGCCAGGGTCTCCCGGACTTTCACCGCTGTGACCGCACGCAAATCCCAAGTTCTTATCGACATGTTTGCAAACAATTATCCTCAACCTTTTCTCTGCCTTTAGGAGTACAAAAGTCGGCTGTTCCAGGAAGAAAAAGACACAGGGAGATAAATGGAATCTCCTTACCTTTTTGTGTGTTTTTCCTCTGGAATGACGTCCTGGCCGAAAAACGGAAGGTACGTCGCCTTTTGGGTCCGGGCGGAGACACCAATTTGTTATTGTTTTCACCGTGTCCCGTCTACGGTGAAGCACCCTCGGTGGACCCAGTTCTTTTTACACAGTCAGGCGACCCCTAATTACTTATTACCTTGAATGTAGGATGCATAAAACAGACAAGTATGCTTTTAGTTATATTTTATCTACGTAAAGACAGAGAAATAGTTACAGTCACACCTGCGCTGATGGGCTCCTGATCGGCAGGAAGCCTCGATTACTCATCACACAAACATTATATAGGGATCTAGGTATACACCCATACAAGGGCAGTACACATCCAAACTGTGACATCAGCAGAGAAACTGTGTCACCTCCGGGGTGGTATCTAATAGATATGTGCCAATCTTTTGGGTCAGTGCCATCTAAGTGTGCCATGCAGTTCTGGGATAAACAGCTTGTTCCACTTGACCTCGTTGATATCCTAACAGTATATTACCAAAAGAAAAACATTACATCAAAGATATTACTAAAGAAGTCTGGTCAAGGATTTACTTAGCTAAATAAATCATTGACCAAACTTCTGTAGTTTCACTGAAACAAGTTTCATCACTAAAAATTCAAAGCTTAATGGTTTCTATTCATACAGTAACAGAATCCTTAAAGCTACAACTTAAGGTCTCTGATCTGACCTTTCTGAACTACAGCTAAAATTTGATTAATTTGATTTTATTTATTTTCACAACAAAACATAAAAACAGAATCATGTTTCACTAAAATAGAAGAAAATGTGATGGACAACTGCTGAGTGGCAGTCTCCATAATAACAACATTTCAATATATAAAACAGTTTAAAATATCATTTAGACCACAAATCCATATGGAAAATTCAGACAACTAAGTAGCAACACTCTCTCTGTGAGAGCCACTAACATCTGGAACAATCTTTCTCTACACATACGGGAGAGCCCTACACTGATCAGCTTTAGAGCTCAACTCAAACTATGGATGAAAACAAACCAGTCATGTGACCACTAAACTTTTAACATTTTCCTTGTGATGCTTATATTGTATATTATATGTTCTTTCTTATGTATTTGCCTGCCTAGGGACTACAAAATTAGCTTTGTAGCTATAATCCGGCATATTTACATTTGTTTTTATACTGATGTTCATTAATGTGCTTTGTCCCTATTCAAATAAATGAATAAATAAATAAAAACAGCAGCAATTTTACTCTTCGTTTAAATTGTTCTTTAGAAAGACAGGAAAAAAATAGGATGCAAGCAGAGTAAAGGGGAAAAAAGCACAGCATAGGCGGTGTGTGTGTGTGTGTGTGTGTGTGTGTGTGTATGTGTGCCTGTGTGTTTTGGTGTAATCATGTGTGTGTGTGTCAGTGTGCGCATGTTGAATGAAACGCAGATAGCCCTCGCAGCCATTGTCATTAATAGTGATGGGACGTTATCAGGCAGTTCAGTAGCATTCTCTTCCAGGTCACAGATGTCACAGCGTCTTGTTTACATAACATCCAGGAGAAATTAAGATTGTCTGCCTTTTGAGGCTGACACAGGGAGACCAGATTCAGATAATAGCATTTGGTTTTTTTTAAGCAAGCAGACTCTTGTCTTTCTGACTGCCTTAAGAGGCTTACTGGTTCTTCTCAATGGTAAATTAACCAAAAAGTCACATTTGTGGTCATTCTGCCAAGCTTCCAACTTCTCAAAGATCTATTCCATCCTGCCAGCATGTCCAGGAACTGCAGCTGGCCTGTAATTCTGCTTGCACAGGAATTCAGTCTAAGTGTTGGTAGCAGACCCTCACATAGTTCAAGCAGCCTTGACATGGGCCGAAACAAATTTAATTTCTCTCTGGGATAAATAAAGTATTTTTGAATTGAACTGAATTCGACAGCTGCTGATGTTTTCAGAATTTCTTGATACTCCAGGTTACCGCCAGCTCCAAAAAGCAGAAATCCTGTTATCATAAATCAAATTTTGAATGCATTTTCAATATCCCCGGCTGACAAAGTGGACAGACACATCATCCTCCTCCCAGGAGTCCACCCTGTGCCCAGTTGCAAATGAGCCCCTGTGCACAGGGGCTTTCCCTTATCCAGTCTTCTTGTTGAGTAAATTTGGGCAATTGGGTTCAGAGTCTTGCTGACCAGATGTATAATTTATAATTTGGAGGATTTAAAAAGAGGCTCCAAAATGATCGATAGAAGCAGAAGTAGGGCAGATACGGGGAGGGAGAGGGGAAAGGGGAGGAGAAGGAAACACATCCGCCTTTCATTCATTCATTCATTCATTCAATTAATTAAATTTTCAATTCAATTCAATTAAATTTTATTTATACAGCACCAATTCATGAAACATGTCATTCCAAGGCACTTTCCAAAGTCAAATTCAATCAGATTATACAGATTGGGTCAGATTATACAGATTGGTCAAAAATTTCCTATATAAGGGAACCAGTTGATTGCATCAAAGTCCCAGCAAGCAGCATTCACTCCTGGAGAAGTGTAGAGCTACAGGGAGAGTCGTCTGCATTGTACATGGCTTTGCTGCAATCCCTCATACTGAGCAAGCATGAAGCGACATCAGAAAAAAAACTCCCCATTAACGGGAAGGAAAAACCTCCGGCAGAACCGGGCTCAGTATGAACGGTCATCTGCCTCGACCGACTGGGGGTTACAGAAGACAGAGCAGAGACACAACAAGAGAGACAAAAAAACACAGAAGCACACATTGATCCAGTAATCGGTTCTACATTATATGGTAGTAGTGGGTGAGCTGTCTTCCCTGGATGATGTCTCAGATAACAGAACGCCAGACCAGGTGTACCTACTATGAAGAAAAAAGAGAGAGAACAAAAAGGTAAAAGGTGAAATGACAACAATAATAATAATTCACTTCTGCATCTTAGAAATTCACTTCTGCATCTTAACCCATCCCGTTGGGGAGCAGTGGGCTGCCACTGTGCGGCGCCTGGGGAGCAATTGGGGGTTAAGGGTCTTGCTTAAGGACCCAGAATAGCAGCTTCTGGGAGTTGAACTCAGAACATCTGGGACCAAAGCTCTGTGCTCTAACCATAGCTAACTATAATAAATAACAACTATAGCAGCATAACTATAGAGGTAGCTCAGGGTAACATGAGCCACTCTGACTAGAAGCTTTGTCAAAAAGGAAAGTTTTAAGATTAGTCTTAAAAGTAGACGGGGTGTCTGCCTCATGGACCAAAACTGGGACTTGGTTCCACAGGAGAGGAGCCTGATAAATAAAGGATCTGCCTCCCATTCTACTTTTAGAGACTCTAGGAACCACCAGCAGACCTGCAGTCTGAGAGCGAAGTGCTCTGTTAGGAACATACGGGGTAATCAGAGCTCTGATATATGATGGAGCTTGATTATTAAGGGATTTATATGTTAGAAAAAGAATTTTAAATTCTATTCTTGATTTAACAGGAAGCCAATGAAGGGAAGCTAAAATTGGAGAAATATGATCTCTTTTTAATTTTCATCAGAACTCTTGCCGCAGCATTTTGGATCAGCTGAAGACTTTGAACTGCATTTTGTGGACTTCCTGATAGTAAAGAGTTACAATAGTCCAGCCTTGAAGTAACAAATGCATGGACTGATTTTTCAGCATCACTCATGGACAAAATATTTATAATTTTGGCGATATTCCAGTGGTGAAAAAAGGAAATCCTGGAATCCTTTTTAATTTGGGATTTAAATTACATGTCCTACTTTATTAGCAGAGGCCAATTTAATGGCAGCCAGATTAGGTGATTGATTAAGAAATTTTCTTTTCTTAAGGACTCTGGTCCAAAAATGACAACTTTTGTCATCAAAGAATTTAAAAGTAATAAAATGTAAGGTCATCCAGGGGTTTAAACCGGCAACCCACCGGTTACAAGATGAACTCCTAGCTCCTGCACCACTGTCACCCCGGCATGGCAGAAAATGTCTACTAAATGTGTTTAAAATCCTCTCAACTATGAACCAACAATCTACCAAATTGAACATACACGTCTAGACGTAGCTACACGTGATTTAGGCCTTGTGTACACAGAGACAAACACAATAAAGTTTCATAAACGATGAAGAAAATATGTGCGTCCACATGAGAGGACACAGCAGAGCTGTATCTTTGCAGTCAGAGCAGTTATGTCTTGTTAAAATTTATCAAAATAACAGGACACAGCTACTATCTTATTGATTTTATTTGGGACCTGTTTCAACATGCAGGAAATGGTGGGGGTGCCGTTCTGCCTCGTGCTGTGTCCAGAACATCAGCTGTAAAACCGGCAAAGCAGATCCACAGAACTCAGGGATTAGCCTGTGCTCTGAAATGGGTCTGAAAAGGCTGAATAATGTGAACTACCCCCCAGCTCTTCTCTGCGTTACACATGTACGAATAAATATGTAACTTACGTGAGAGGCAGACAGCAATCTATGTCAGGCTGGTGAGATAAATCCAACTTTCTGAGTGGTAGAGTCAAGAGGCAGTTCTGATAGCATTCAGGTGTCGTGCCAAAGTTGTCCTCCAACAGTTTCTGTACCCCGTGCATTGGGAGCGCAGGAAGAGAGGCGCTGCAATCAATGCATGCTGCAATGTAAATAAGTCTAACTAATGGAGCATTAATCATGGGTTTCGCAGGCGATGCTGATTCTCCCCTTATATAGGCACAATGTGGGGGTGGGATCTGGGTCACTATGAATCTGGGGGGACACGTCCATTTAGTTTATTTGCTTTTTTTTCTTGTGATGTGCAATTGCGATGGAGATCAAATGATCTCCATCATTTGAAAAATGTACAGGGTCTCGTACTGGCCTCGACCACATGTTTCAAGACCCAACAGTATGAGGCCCAGACTCTGACATGCGCAGTTATTAGATTAGATTAGATTAGATTAGATTAGATTAGATTCAACTTTATTGTCGTTACACAGGTACAGGTACAAGGCAACAAAATGCAGTTTAGGTCTAACCAGACTAAACTGCATTTTTAGACAGAGCAGAACAGGCACACATGAACTAGTAGAGCAAAGGCACATCACACTGGGTGATCCAACATGAGAATAGAGGTGTGAAGAGAGAAGTGATGCTCTAGCAGGGATGACTTGGCAGGGCAGATATAAGTAAGCAGGAGAACAGGTCACCAGAGTTGAATGTAATTAGTGGCAACAGGTGGAGATGACCCAGAACAGGGTGGGGGCTGGAGGGAGACAGAGCTGATTGGATAGTGACTGGTGGCTGAGAGGTGACAGGATAAATGAGAAAAGTCCAGATAAGTCCAAAGGCAAAAATAAACAAAAACCCAAATCATGACAAGTCGCTAAACCAGGGTTATTGCTGGGCAGTAATTGTTCAGCGATGGCCAGTAAATGGCAGCTTTCCGGTTATCTCATAATTACAAGATCCAGATTTTGAAATCTGGGTCTCATTATTATATCTTATCTTGTAAATATGACATCTTTTCTTGTATTATGACATCTTATCTCATAATCATGACATCTTTTTACAACATCTCATAATTACAGTAGTGATCTGAGTTTGAGTTTTATATGTATATAGTTGTCCACCAGAGGGTTCTGTTGAGTCAGGTTAGAAATACAAGACTGAGGTTATTGGTATGAAGAAGAGCTGCAGAGCAGAAGGTAACTAAATGATTGCCAAATGTTACACACGGTGGAGGCTATTGAACTATTCAAATAAACCCTGTTGGCATTGGAAACCATCTCTTATGAGTTATTATAATTACAAAATAAGGTGTCTAGTTTGTTTGTTTTTTTCGGGGGGCGGGGGGGGGGGTGCAACATGCTTCTGTACTTCTGGACACAGCCACTGAATGGATTACCCTTGCCATAATTTTGCATTTTGCAAGAGATTGTACTTTTGGGCCAGAGTATCAGTTTGGCTGTGTTTCTCTCCAAGAATTTCTCTGCCTGCCTTTAACTCAGTGTACATTTTCTTTATCACAGAAAGTACTGTTAGACAAAGGATTCTCTGCCCTGTTTTCTTTGTGTGTGTCCCCGCTCTTTTCTATTTATTCCCATTTGGTTATTGCAAATGGCCTCTCTGCAACAGATTCAAGGGCAAGGACATCAACCCTAGCCCAGGTTTAATATTTAAGATGGCTATGTGCATTTTATTTTATTAAAATGTTCTTATGTATAGTTATGTGTCACCAGCGCAAGTATGAATAACACTGAATTTTACGATGAAGTCGATCTATGATTAAAGTCTGATATGGATTGATGTTGAAAGTCTCAGAGGAATCATCATGCAGTTTGGCAGCAGAATACAGTATCAGTGTGGCCAAAAAAATGACCCAGCTTTGCAAGACATGCTGTACCTATTCTCCAGATGTCTCCTCTGTTTCATCACATAACCTGAACAGCTTGTCAGCATTCATCTAGTTGACAGCTTCAGTAGTGCTAAATGTTAAATATTTCTGCTTTGAACTTCAATACATTTATCTATCCCCTCCTCACTAGGAAGTTTTGCTAAAGTTCAAACAAGAAGAGCTCTTTGTAACTGATATATGCTCATTACCAATCCGACACAACAGCATTTTCACTCTGTAGTTGTTTTCATATTGTCATGCCCATTGTTTTTGCTCAAAAGAACAAAAAAATAAACTGTAGAGCATTGTGAGACTTTATAACATCCATCCATCCATTTTCCAATACGATTATCCCTATTGTGGTTGCGAGGGTTTCTGGTGCATATTTCTGTCAATGGGCGAGAGGCAGGGTACACCCTGGACAGGTCACCAGTCTATCGCAGGACTTTATAACATCCAAAAGTATTTCCTTGAAGATATCCAAAAAAAAAATATTTTGTCTTTTGTTAATACCAGTTAATCTCCCTCCCTTTTTTGTTATTGTCTTGGAAAAACACTTCCTTTCTTTTTAAATTATCCTTTTTTTCACAGTTTAATGTATTTTCTCCCCTTTCACCTCCTCGATGACCCATTCAAAAGTGATGACTTACATTTATTTATTTTTCTTTAGACCGTCTTTATTACCCGTTTTCTTAACAAAAGTTGATACAAGTGGGGTAAATCAAAGCTGTATCAGTTTGTATTTCAAATGGATTCCCCTGATCCCAAACTGACTCTTAAATCTTTCAGCAGCCATTTATAACAATAACATTTAATAATAATAATGATATTAAAAATAGTAATATAAAGTAAACTTTTGCATATACTTTACGTTAAGCCTAAATATTGCAATTTTACTCAGGTGGTAAATGAGGGACAAAGCCCTTTAAAAGTCCTCCTTGTGACCACTAGATGGCAATAATACTCCACTAACCAACAAGCTGTTTTCGTTTCTCAACCAGTTTTCACATTGGCATGTTGTTTTTTTCCCTCTGCCTGTGTGCTCTTGTGAAGGACGATCTGCCAAACTTGTTCTAACTCTCAATCTATTTTATATATCTTTTATCTCTGTCTATCTGCATGTATCTTTCTCTCATTCCAATGATCCTCCACTCCCCTCTTCTCTTTGATGCCTTTCCCAGGTATTTTTCTTTCCTTGCTCCGTATTTCATGTTCTTTATTCCCCTTCATCACTATTTCATTAGCTCCAGAGGATTCTGTCAGGGTCTCCTCAAACAGAGTCAGCAGGGATGGGGCAAAGTGCTGCTCTGGTACCTCCATGAATTAGCAGTGTGGTGGGTTCAGGAAAGCAAGATAACTTTTAATTATAAAAGAATATGCTAATATTGAGTTTCATGTATAATACTGTCTTTTATAACCTTGTGAGATAAACATTTGGAAGACAGCATTATACACACACACACACACACACACACACACACACACACACACACACACACACACACACACACACACACACACACACACACACATGTATCACCTCTATCAAGTAGCTAGAGAGGTAAACAGGTAAGCGAAATTGGAATGTAGTATATTGGGCAGGGCCCTGGGATTGTTAACCCTCAATATTTCTGTTAAGGCTTTCCAAACACAATGTTCAACTCCAAATCAACCCGTTAACCTGCAGGGCTGAATCAATACTCAAGTTCACTCACTAAGCCAAATAAACTAAATAAAAGCATATGTAATGATTAGTTATGTACTCACAAATCCTTCACATTTTGAGATTGGATCGGGAAAGGTAGGTGTGGAGATCCATTTAAAATGGCACTTAGCAAGGTTCCGGTAAGTAGGCAGGTGATACCAACACAAACACCAAGGTCCTTCACGGCAGCAACATCAAAGATGGGAATCCAAACGGCTGAATGGGAAAGTTATGTTGGTCTTGCAGGCCCCAACAGTAGCTTGTGGTCCACAGTGCACATTAAAAGGTATATAGCCACATTATATGCCTATAAAAAAAGACCAAAAAACATTTGATCATGATAAAATAAGGTTATACACACCAAACTTGCATCCTGGTAATGTTTTGATAGTCCTTTTTAAGCCTAAAAATAACCCCAGCACTGGGTGCAATGGGCAGATAGATATAACAGGGATTCCCAAAGGGGTGCGAGATAAAAAATATAATGGTGGTCTGACAGTGTTTTTTCCCCCACACAATAAACACATTTAAATAAACATTTCCTTGTAAACATTAAAATTAAAACTGTAAATTTAATAAATAAATAAAAATGTATTCACATGAAAAAGTATTTACTTAGAAGAAATCTACGCTTCATTTTAAGATGAAATATAGAAGAAGTTATCTACTTCTATGCATTATGCTGTATATGCACACCTAGCTTGTGATCTGTATTTCAATCATTTTTGCAAATATGCTCAGTTGGCTGAAATCAGGGAAACTGTCATGCAGGTGAGAGATGAAAGAGGATAGGAACCAAGAAAGAGTGAGGAATTGGAGGAAACAGAGGCGAGAATCGCAACATATCCGGGAGAAGAAACGAGCGGGACTCAGAAAATGTCTCTCTCTCCTCACTTCACGTTGTTTACATCAATAGAGGGAAAATTTAATTTGGGGCGAAAGTTTTATTTACAAGATTAGATTGAGTGATTCTGTCTCTATATTGATGGCACTTGACCTACAAACAGCGCTGCCCATAGTGCTGTGACTCTAAACCGGCTACAAACACTGATGAGCATGCTACCGCTGCTGCCACTGCTGCTGCCACTGCTGCGGCTGGTGGGAAAATAGGTGGTAGACGCAACTTCTTGACCATATTCAGACAGGTGCAGTTCATTTTAAAGATGCAGTTTTAGTGCGTATTAAGACTAGAACAGGGAAACTGCCACACACACACTCTCTCTCTCTCTCTCTCTCTCTCTCTCTCTCTCTCTCTCTCTCTCTCTCTCTCTCTCTCTCTCTCTCTCTGGGTGAATGGCGGAGTGAATGGAGCTAGACACTGGAGTGTGAGTCTTCTTTCTATCTTTTTTTTGTAAGGTGTTTTGAACACTTTTCTCTTCACACTGTTACTTGATCTTAAGTTGAATTTTGGTTGTTCCAGACTGGTCCAGTAGTTTTTTACTACCGGATTGGTTTGGGGTTTGGAACCATGCCAGTTGTGGAGGGCGGTGCGGATTTTGAAAAGTTGACACGTCGGCATGCTGTCAAACTCATACCAAAAGTGAATTGTTCAGTAGAGCAGGCAGCCTTAGCTGTTGGAGAAGTGGCAGGTTGTGATAGTGTGAAATCTGCTTCCCGTATCAATGGTGCCATTGTGATCTTTCTTGATAGCACATCCAAAGTGAATGGTTTGGTTGAAAGGGGTGTCATCATTCATGACACATTCACACTGGTTCTCCCGCTGGTTAGTCCAGCTAAAAAGATTATCATCTCAAATGCACCCCCGTTTATTAAAAATGATCTCCTTGTCAAGGAGATGTCACGCTATGGTCACAGCTAGTTTCACCCATAAAGATGGTTTCTTTAGGTTGTAAATCTGTGCTTCTGAAAAATGTTGTGTGTAATAGAAGGCAGCTATTTATGATCTTTAAGGACACAGCTAATGAGCTTAACCTGTCCTTTAATTTCAAAGTAGATGGGTTTAAGTATATGGTTTATGGCTCTTCTGAGAACATGGAATGTTTTGGTTGTTGTGTAGAGGGTCATATAATTCGATCGTGCCCAGAAAAGCACAAGAATACACAGTTGGTGAATGCTGGCGATGGTGGCAGTTCCATCGAAGCGGGTTAGGGTTAGGCCGCTGCTGGTTTCATGGTAGTTGGTGCGGGTCCTGATGTTGCTGGTGCAGTGGTTCCTGGTGATTCTTGTGTTGCAACTGCAGAGGAACAGCCTGAGATGTGATATTTTATAAATTGTGATCATTCTAATGGAATTGATATCACTGATAGGGAGATGAAACATGATCAATCTGTGAGTAGTTTTGATGCAGATTCAGGGGAAAAATGAGCTGATGACGTTTTATGTGATAGCTTTTGTGAGGATGACAGCATGTTTGATGAGGAATTGTTGAAAATGTCCCAGAAAGGGAAAAGTTCTGAACCTGCTGACAGCAGCACTAAAGCTCTCAGAGTTAAGAGAGCGAACAAAGCAGGGGAGGGCAGTTTGGAGTCTGATAGTCAGACCCGGCGGCATGGGCGGGCATTGGGGGGAAATGCCAGTCCCCCATTATTAATCCAATCTTCCAGACTGGAAGCTGTCTTTTTTTTTTAACTCTAAAGTGGCCATCGTTCTATTAGTACTATCTTTGATCTGTCAATCATACAATTCAACCAATCAAATCAACAACTGAAGCTAACATGCTAGCCAATCACAGCTGGAGAGGGGCGGGTCGTTGGGTCAGACATTCATAGCCTTGAGAGATGTCCTGTCTCGGCTGTGGTCACTGTCGATGTCGGTAGGGCGGGATGGATATTTGGTTATATTACAAGAAGTGACAACGAAGCAAATGAGAGCGAGCTGGAAGCAGTGCTATTAATTTCTGTTTGAACCGTCGGCATTGAAGTCAACATTGAAGTAAACATTCACGCTAGGAGGGTTAGCTAGACATCTAGGAGCACCAGGAGCAGAACCAAGCAGGAAAACTGCTGAAATGAAGAAACCTGGGTTACTTGCAGGCAGAAGGGAACTCTGCTTTGTTCTGATCCTTGTTCTCCTAGCTGCTGTAATTACAGAACCTCTTCTAGTATGAACTTTTGCTTCAGTTAGTGTTCAGCCTGACACCAGGGCAAGGCAAGGCAAGGCAAATTTATCTATATAACACAATTCAGTACAGACACAATGCAAAGTGCTTTACATGATTAAAATATAGGAAAATAAAACAGAATAAAAGCAAGTAGGAATAAAATGTAGAAACAAAAAAGAACATTAAAAACAGTAAAACAGTTTAACTAGAACAGTTAAAGGCAATCCTAAACAAATGTGTTTTTAATCTTGATTTAAAGGAACTCAGGCTTTCTGCACTTTTACAGTTTTCTGGAAGTTTGTTCCAGATAAGTGGAGCATAGGAACTAAATGCTGCTTCTCCGTGTTTAGTTTGTGTTCTAGGTATGCAGAGTAGGCTGGAGCCAGAAGACCTTAGTGGTCTGGAGGGTTGATGCACTGATAACAAGTCTGTAATGTATTTAGGTGCTAAGCCATTAAGGGATTTATAGACTAACAGAAGTATTTTAAAGTCTATTCTCTGAGATATAGGGAGCCAGTGTAAGGACTTTAGAACTGGGGTGATGTGCTCTACTTTCTTAGTCTTAGTGAGGACGCGTGCAGCAGCGTTCTGGATCAGCTGCAGCTGTCTGATCCACTTTTTAGGCAGACCTGTGAAAACACTGTTGCAGTAATCAATTTGACTAACGATGAATGCATGGATTAATTTTTCCAGACATCAGTCCTTTAATCCTAGAAATGTTCCTCAGGTGATAGAAAGCTGACCTTGTAATTGTCTTTAGATGCTTTTGGAGGTTCAGGTCTGAGTCCATCACTACTCCCAGATTTCAGGCCTGATCAGTGCTCATGTTTATCAGCGTGTAGCTTATGCTTGACTTTTTAGTTGAGACGCAGCACTACAGGTTGCCATATCTCACTGTTGGTTGCCAGCATGAAACCTGCCCAACTTAAAAGAAAAAACAAGCCTAAATCTGAAACTCTCTCATGTTAAAAGCATAGAACTATTAGACACATCAGAACTATTAAACACATCACAACATGCCATTAGCGCACAACTGAGCTGAAGCGAAGAAAAAAACGTTGTGCATATGGGCTCTGCACAAAATATACAATCAGTCACCCAAATAACACATGAGAAAACTTTAACAATTATGATATATCAACCGGAATTTTTTTTTATCAATAGCTTCCCAACATGAGTAATAAATCTACTTTAATAA
The DNA here is from genome assembly GCF_011125445.2 of Fundulus heteroclitus. Lineage (NCBI taxonomy): Eukaryota > Metazoa > Chordata > Actinopteri > Cyprinodontiformes > Fundulidae > Fundulus > Fundulus heteroclitus. The sequence continues at coordinate 345,519 of NW_023396559.1, read as the reverse complement.
AAACTTCATTTCTCTAACAGAGTACAGCTCAATCAAACATTTCTATTTTACACTGCTATGAAATATTTTTAAGTTGATCAGTAGAACTCAACACCTCTTGGGGCGTTTTCATTGACCGATACAATTTCATAGTGACACTTGATTAACCATTATTATTTTATTGTTTTATTATAACAATCAATATTATTCATTATAACTATTATGCATTGATGATGTCAGATTCGACTTATTTAAAAAATACATTGACCAGTAAAATGAGTTCAAGGAGATGGCATTTTATTAAAATGGTTTTAGTTTTCTACCAGACATTGACAACTAATTTGTTATATTTTGTTAGTTAATCTTTCTAAAAGCCCAACAAATGTTGTGAAAAGCTTCCCAAATTTTTACAACCTGCCCATAATCTATTTTTGTTCCAGCTCAATGTGTTCAGAAGAAGCCTAATTGGGTGAAAACCTGCCTAATTTGGCAACACTGACTACACTACTGCTTTTTGTTTCTTAAATTTTTTTGATTTTGGGATTTTATTGAGAATTTTTTTCTCAGGACTGTAGGAGTAGTCACATACCCACTGTTCAACCTGAAGCATATGCATTTTTTTTTTTTAAAAAGTGTGCCCCCCTAAAAAAAATGGAATGCCTCCCCTGTAATTGATTTCTGCAGCCGGGTCTGCTGATAGTAGCCTGCCCTTGAGTCAGGATCAGCAGAATCTGTATCCTGCTGCTGAAATTAAGAGTTTTTTTTTTTTTTTTTTTACAAAAAACTAAAGGACTCAGACTGATTAAAGTAGAAGAATATTTTCCAGATTTAAAAATGTTTGTTGAATCGTCTTGGACTTTAACAAAGAAAACTGGACATTTTTCGCTTAAAGAAACTGATTTTGAAGGTCAGAGCCCAGGTAATTACTGCTGATGAAAATGAGGATATTTAAAGATAATATTTTATATTTCTCCATGTCTTTTCTTTTGTTTCTTCATTTCTATGTGTGATTTTAAAATAGGCACATTAAATTTAAATGGTGCCAGAGATGAAGTGAAAAGGGCTGAGTTTTTTTTTAGATTTATGGCTTTAAAGAAAATTTATATAATGTTAATTGAAGAAACGCACAATAATGCTGATAATGACAGTGATTGGAAGAAAGAATGTGGAGGGGAGTTTTTTTTAGTCACAAGTCTAGTTGTAGTGGCGGTGTGGGGATTGTGTTTTCTAAGAATTTTTTGCCTATTTCTTGTGAAGCAGAGGAATTTATCGAAGGTAATTTATTGTAAGTTAAAGCCAAATATGAAAATGTGAATTTAGTTTTTCTTAATGTGTATGCTCCAACTAAGGAGTTGGATAGAATATTTCTACTGAATATTTTAGGGGACACTGTAAATGATTGTAGTAATAATGAGTATTTGTTTTTGTGTGGAGATTTTAATTGCACTGAAAATCTGTTACTTGATAGGAACCACTTAGAGCCTCATGCTGAATCCTCTCGGAGGCTCAGGCAGCTGACTGTAGCCTCTGAGCTTTCAGATGTATGGAGAGCTTTTAACAAGAATCAGAGACAGTATACATGGAGTTATTCTAGAGATAATCTTTTATCCTTGGCAAGATTGGATCGTATATATGCATTTAAACATCATTTCAATATATTTCAAATTTGACATATAATTCCTGATCACTGTCTGGTTTGTTGCTCTGTGTTAATTAAAAATGTTCGTATAAGGAGTGTCTACTGGCATTTTAATACAGCTCTTTTGAATGATGGAGCTTTTAGAGCAGCTTTTGAATACTTCTGGATCAGTCATAAACAATCTAAATCAGATTTTTCTTGTGTCCAACAGTGGTGGGATTATGGTAAATGTCAAATTAAGCAGTTGTGTCAACAGTTCACTCGCAATGTCACTAGAGATATAACCAGATCTATGAGGGACTTGGAGAGTCAGATGGTAGAGCTGCAGGGTTTGGCAGCGTCTACAGGAAACCGAGGGTTTTTAGATTCCCTCAACGCTAAAAAGGCTGTTCTGGCCAACCTGCTGGGCACAGCAGCCAAAGGAGCCTTGGTCAGATCACGCTTTTAAAGTTTAACAGAGATGGATGCCCCGTCTCATTTTTTCTTCGGACTGGAAAAAAAGAATGGACAAAGAAAGATTGTTCACTCCCTAAAGTCTGACTGTGGTTCTACTATCTCAGGTTCTTCTGAGATCAGGAAGTTTGCTGTCAGTTTCTATAAAGACCTTTTTATGAGAGAACATTTAGAGAATCCGGATGTGAGGGATGGTTTCTACGAAGGATATCCTCAGGTTGATGCTGAAGCCAATCGAAAACTGGAGGCTCAGCTTATGCTTCATGAACTGCATACTGCCTTGATGAGCCTAAAGAGTGGTAGATCCCCTGGCATGGACAGTCTTCCTGTTGATTTCTACAAGTCATTCTGCTCTGTGATCGGCGAGGATTTGTTGGAGGTGATTACAGATAGCCTGCAGAGAGGTTGTCTGCCTCTGAGCTGCAGACGAGCAGTCGTTACTCTGCTTCCAAAGAAAGGAGATTTACAGGATCTAAGGAACTGCCGACCAGTCTCTTTGCTCTGCACGGACTACAAGATATTTTCCAAAGTCCTGGCTATCAGACTTAGAGAAGTTAGGTCTTCAGTCATCCACGGAGACCAGATGTATTGTGTGCCTGGCAGGCTGATAGGTGATAATGTCACTTTAATCAGAGATGTTTTGGAAATCTCCAACTCATTGGGCATAGATATTGGTCTGATTTCTATAGATCAAGGAAAAAGTTTTCAACCGGGTTGAACACCAATATTTGAGGCCTACTTTGACTGCTTTTGGTTTTAGCCCTGGTTTCATACTGTAGCTATGATTTAGGTTAGTGTGGAGAAAAGGTGGGTTCAAATATTTAGGCGTGTTTTTGGGTAATGAAACTTTTGTGCAAAAAAATTGGGAGAATGTATTGGATAATGTTAAGGGTTGACTTTTGAAGTGGAAGTGGATTTTGCCTAAAATGTCATATAGAGGACGAGTTCTTGTCATTAATAATCTACAGTAGTTTCTTCCGCCATATGGCACCGGTTGATGTGTGTTGATCCTCCAGTTTCTCTTTTATCAAATGTTTAAAGGGTTCTGGTGGACTTTTTTTGGGATAAACTTCAATGGATTCCTCAAAGTATTTTATTTCTGCCGAGAGAAGAAGGTGGACAAGGCCTGGTCCATCTGGCCAGCAGAGGTGCTGCTTTTCGTTTTCAGTTTATTCAGAGACTGCTCACGGGACCCACAGATCTGGTGTGGAGGAGTATATCATGCTGCATACTCCGGAGATTTGGCGGCATGGGTCTGGATTTGCCTCTCTTTCTGATGGACTCCAGCATACTGAACTCTTCTCTTTTCCCAGGTTTTTATAAGAGCATTTTCTCTGTGTGGACTTTGCTGAGAAAGGAGAGGCAGCAGCAGGCTGTGTCTCTGCACTGGCTGCTCCAGGAACCGGTGCTGTTTGGGAGTTTGTTGGATTGTCCTGTTTGGGGAACAACAACCTGGTCAAGACTACACACTGCAAAAGTTTATTGCCTTGGGAGGTTGGTGGAGCTGGCTGGACCTCGGCTGGATGATCCTGTTAAACTCGCTGCTTGTTTGGGATTGAAATCTGTTCGGGTCGTTGGTCAGCTTTTGTGCTATTGGAAGCATAAGTTAAGTGAACATGAATGTTCCCTTTTGACTGATTATTATGGAGGTACTGTGTTACCAGATCACCTGGACACATTTCCATCTTTCGGACTGTTTCCTGGGATAAAGAACTGCTCTGGCCCTTTATTGGATTTGGTGGACAGTAAAGGAATCTCCCCAGAAGGAGCTTCTGGAAAAAATATCTATAGGCTGATTGTAAAAACTCTCAGTCAAAAAAAACTGAATGGACACAGTGACACAGTATGGAGAACTCATTTCTCTTCAACACCTGAAATCAAGCCTGAATGGAAATTGTTGTATACGCCTCCTCTAATGAAAAAAACATGCAGATTTACAATGGAGAATCCTTCATGGTATTGTAGCTGTAAACTCTTTTGTTTCTGGTATTAATCCTGCTGTAGAAGAAAAATGTCCTTTTTGTGAACAGAGAGAAACAGTGTTTCATTGTTTTTCTGACTGTGTTCGTCTGTCAGCTCTTTTTGTGCTTTTGAGAACTATTTTCAACAGATATGGGGAAATTTTCTCTAAAAATTGATTTATTTGTGGTTTTAAATTCACACGCCAAGGAAAGAGTAAATGTCAATTGATTAATTTTTTGTTGGGACAAGCTAAAATGGCCATATACATAAGCAGAAGGAGGAAGGTGGAGGAAGAGATGAATATTGATGTGGTTTCTTTATTTGTTAATTTGGTGAAGTCAAGGCTATTGCTTGAATTTAATTTTTACAGATCAGTTTAGATTTAGATACTTTTTGTCACATATGGTGTTATGGGGAAGTAATCTATTGTGTAGTAAGAAGAGAACCTATTTTCGGAACGGTGTTAATATAATTCTGCGGTGTATGTTTTTTCTGTTACATAGTTTGTGATACTATGTCGATTATTTACTGAAAATAAACAAACTATTAAAATCTCTCTCGTCATTGAACACAAATCAAATTAAACTTCATGTGTCTATTTTGTGGTGTAAATTGTAAGTCAGAATCAGATTTAGAAGCTGGTATATGAAATAAATAAAGTGAGAACACACACAGGTAGATCATCAGAGTTTTGTCTGTGAATCCACTTGCTTCAGAGACGTTTCAGGTTGTCTGTCGAGGTTTGACAAATCTGAGTGTCTCTTTCTTTCTCTGGCTTCAGGCTGAGCCTCCTATGCACCTGAAAAACCTCAGGATCCTGTTGTGGATGTTGTGTTTAACTTTATTGTAATTTTATTTAAATTACGTTTTAATTTTATTTCCATAACCTTTGTTATGATGGTTGTGTTATATTGTAACTGCAACTGCAATTTATTTTTAAATGCCTCGCGGTAAAGCGGCAGCTCACCGTGATTGAAGACCAACTGTTATTAATTAAATAAACTCATCTAACAGTAACTCATATCAGAACAGCACAGATAAATTAATTTCCCGTTCATAAACACAAACAAGGATATAGCATCAAGTTAACAAGCAATCAATCAATTTATCTATTTATAATGTTTTAACTTCAACCTGTAAATGCTAAGAAGAGCATTGCTATTACTAATATCACAGTTTTAATGAGAACCTTTACTTACTTCAATCAACTCTGCTGTTACGTCCCGGAGTGATAGATCAACTGGAGATAAGATCAACTAAAGGGCAGGTAGCTGCAACAATGCCTTTTTAAAAATCAATGTAACAAATCGTTTGCTAGCTAAAAATTGTTAGAAATGCAGTTTATTGAATACATTTATATTGAAAATAATATGTTTCAAATACCTGGTTATTCCAGAGCAGCATTCAGTGACATATCTCTCTTTGGGAACACTGCCAATGATCACAAGATTAATTTGAGGTATATGCCGTTCAGCTAACATTTAAGAAAATAAAAACAGAAATTACAAGGTTCCAAATATATTTTTAATAGAGCCAGACAGTATCTGGTTTTTGTGACCAGCATGTCCTAGGAAACAAAATCATTGTTATTTCACAATTAAAAAGGTCTATTCTGCTTCCCGTTCCTTTAATTGGTCTATAATTCCACAGAAATCCTGGATCACCAGATCCCAGCTGTAATGTTGTCCACAAAGTTTTCATTAGTGTGACTGCATATTTAAGAGCTCCCGTAGCCTAACAAGTTGAGCTGTTTGCCTTAGATGCTATTAAATCATGAAACCACATCAGGCTCTTTCTGAACTGGTTTTAGCTGCACTGTACATTCAATGGGCATATAATATGTTGAGGATGTAAGCATTTGTTCACAGAAGGATCAAATCTAATAAAATCAGAATCATATACTTGCAGCTGTGACATTGTTTCTGTTCATGTATCCAAAGAGACAAATCATAATGATAGTTGGCAACAAGATAATAATTATTAAGGGCAATTAAGTGTAAACTAAATGCCAGAGTTAGCAGGTAATATTGCAGTGTATCACAGTGAGATCACGCCACTATTTGTAATATTCAGATGGACAAGGCAAGAAACGTTCCTAACCTTCTTGTCAAATAACACTATAAAGGTAATGAGTCATATCTTCAGTATTTGGCTGTTCTTTACTGGAGAACCCACTTTTTAGGAAATGTTCAGATGTAACCAACTGACTTTTATATTTCAAAAATGATGTGAGCTGCTGAGTTTTGCACTGCCTGAAGCTTGTGAATGGATTTTTGAGGAAGACCGAAAAGAAGAGAATTACAGTAATCGATGCGGTAAGTGACCAGACTATGAACAAGAGTGCAGGTGGAGCTAGTGGAGAGAGAGGAGCGAAGGCGATTGATGTTGCGTAAGTGAAAGTAAGCAGAGCGAGTAAGGTTGTTAATGTGAGAGGAGAAGGAAAACGTACTATCAGATTGACACCCAGACTCTTGACCTCAGGTAAGGGGGAGATTACAGCGCTATCAAATGAAAGGGAGAAACTGTCAGCTTTGGATAATGTAGATTTGGTTCCCACCAGGAGAATTTCTGTCTTGGTTTTATTCAATTTAAGAAAGTTGGAGGTGAACCAGGATTTTATTTCGGTTAAGCAGGAGATTAATGAAGGAGGTGGGAGTGAAGAATTTGGCTTACAGGAAAGAAAGAGCTGGGTGTCATCCGCATAACAGAGAAAATTAATGTAGAATTTCCTGAAGATATTGCCAAGGGGGAGAATGTAAATGATAAAGAGTAAGGGTCCCAGGACAGAGCCTTGGGGAACACTGGTGGTAACTGGAGAAGAGTTGGAACGATAGGACTTAATGTGAACAACCTGGGCGCGGCCAGAAAGGTAGAAATAAATCCAGGCTAGGGGAGTATGAGTGATGCGTATTGTGTCAAAACAGAACACTAGGAAACTAAAGAAGCTAGAGAACACTAGGAAACTAAATAAGCTAGAGAGTACTGGGGAACTAAAGAGCTAAAGAATACCGGGGAACTAAAGGGCTAGAGAACATGGGGGAACCAGAGAGTCTAGTGAACTCTAAGGGACACGGAGAGCGAAGGGAAACGCTAGGGAACAGGCGAAAGGAAACTCCAGGGAGACTGGACAGGTGCACGCCAATGCCGGGACTCAACAGACGACACGCCAGAGCACAACCAACGCGCGGAACGCCAGGGGAAGGAACAGGTGCATGGCATCGCCAGAGGGAAGAACCAGGCGTACAACAACGCCGGAGGGAAGAACAGGCGTACGACAACGCCGGAAGGAAGAACAGGCGTACGACGCCAAAGGGAAGAACAGGCGTACGACAACGGCAGAGGGAGGAACAGGCATACGACAACGCCAGAGGGAAGAGCAGGCGTACAACAACGCCAGAGGGAAGAGCAGGCGTACTAGAACGCCTGAGGGAAGAGCAGGCGTACGGAAACGCCAGTGCTCAACAACGTACAGAAACGCTGGAGCACTACTAGCGTACAGAAACGCCAGGGAAAAAACCTGCCGAGGCGTGAGGGAAGAGAACGCCGGGGTGTGAGGGAAGAAATGGCCGGGGCGTAAGGGAAGAGATCGCTGGGCCGCGAGGGAAGAGATCGCCGGGCCGCGAGGGAAGAGAACGCCGGGTCATGAGGGAAGAGAACGTCGGGGCGTGAGGGAAACACTGGGGCGCGCGGGAAACGGGATCATCTAAAACTCCAGGAACAAGAACAGAGGGCGTCCTAACACAGCAGGGAACAAGAAACGGAGGGCGTCCTAACACGCCAGGGAACAAGAACGGAGGGCGTCCTAACACGCCAGGGAACAAGAACGAAGGGCGTCCTAACACGCCAGGGAACAGAGGGTGCGCTGGGCAGCAACAGGCCGGGTGCGCCAGAGGACACAGACGGCAACACGGGTGCGCCGGAGGGCTCTGGCGGCGGCTTGCATGCGCTGGGCAGTGACAGACCGGTAGTGCCAGAGGGCACAGATGGCGACACGGGTGCGCTGGAGGGCTCTGTTGGCGACTAAACACCGGGGAAAACAGGAACTAAGAGGATTCAGGTGAACAGAACAGAGAAACAAGGGGAAGCCAGAACAAAACAAAAACTACGGAGGGCTAGAGAGAACAAAACTAACCTAACCAGGGCGAACCAAAAATAAAGAACACAGGGGAAGTAAAGAGCATAAAAAAATGCTGCATTAACTCAGGAGCACTAGAACAAGGAAACCAAGAGTGCCTGAGCCAGACAAAATCAAGAAGCATAAAATAGCTTATAACTAGGGAGCGCTGGGACCTTAACGAGCACAGGGAAAGCGCAGGAACCCATACAGTGCAGGAACCCATAACGTAGAGACAAACTAGAGAACTAAATACAAGGCTAAGACCTACAGGGCTAAGATGAGAACTGGAAAACTAAAGCCAGAGCTAGAAAATAAAGCAAAACTAGAAGACTAAAAAAACTATAACTAAGGTAGAACTAGAAGACAAGAGAACTAAAGCGAAATTAGAAAATTAAGGCTAACTAGAAAATAAAAGCAGATCTACAAAACCAAAGCAAGACAGAAACTAGAGAACTGTAAGAAATCTAAAAAGCACTGAAATACTCTAAAACTAAGGAATACTACGTAACTCAAAACTGGAGGGTAAAAAAATAACTTAAAACTAAGACCGAAACTAGAAGACTAAAGAACCAGAAAACTAAAGCAGAACTAGAAAGGTTAAGCTAAAGGAAACTAGAGCAGGAACAAGTATACTAATGTAAAAATAAGAACACCAAAGCAAAAACTGAAACACTAAGGTAAAAAACTAGAATACTAAAGCAAAACTGGAAAACCAAAGGCAAAATCTAGAATCCTAAAGTAGAGCAGGGAAAACAAAGCAAAACAGGGACTAAAAACTCTAAGAAAACAAAGAACCCTCTAAATAATTCTAAAACTCAAAAAATCCTAAGTAAACCAAAACTAAGGTCGAGCCTAAACAAATAAACAGAAGGCAGAAACAAATCTTCAAAAAGCAGTAAAAAACTAAACAAAAAAGCAAGAACTAGAAACTAAAACAGAAGTAGTAGCCACCGGCAGCAACGTCTCTAAATGCTCGGCAGCGTCGGAGGCGGGCCCTGCGAAGGGCGATCCAGGGGAAACAGAGTCAGAGGCGGGGCGTCGCAGATGCGATCCCGGCAGATAAACCAGAGGCGGGGATCGCGAGCAGCGACCCCGGCGAGACGAACCAGAGGCAAAGGCACCCACGGAGACCTCGGGCTGAGCGGGAGCAGAACCCTGCCAGCTTCTGCACCAAGCTCTGTGCATGCTCGGGTTCATCCTTTGGCCGGTCCGTAATGTCATGATATTTTTTTAGGATGAACCCGGACACAGCGCGCACACACAGATAGAATTTTAAGAGAGTTTATTGTACAAGTGGATGATGAATGACATGAGGAACCAGAGTCTATTACGAGGCGGAGTTGTAGGGTGCAGAAGCTGGCCGGCAGGAGTAGTGTGGAGAGACTGACCAGGAGGTGATCTTTAGCTGATGACTGGAGACCAGGACGAAACACAGGAGTCGAGAGCTTGAGACCAGGACGGACGTGCTTATTAAAAATCGGGCAGCAGCGTTCTGTACAAGTTGGAGACGAGAAATTGATGACTGACTGAGACCAACATAGAGAGCATTGCAGTAATCCAGTCTTGAACTGATGAAAGCATGGATTGCCTTCTCGAGATCCTGCTGACTGAGAAAGGACTTCACTTTGGCCAAAAGACAGAGCTGAAAAAAGCTTGAGTGAACAACAGAGCTAATTTGCAGCTGTTTGTCAAATGTGAGCTCATTATCAAATGTTTCCCCAAGATTTTTGACATGAGAATTAAAAAAGGGGGCCAGAGTACCAGAGTTTGTGGTGATAACATTTGACATAGATGGAGAACCAAACAAAATGCATTCAGTTTTGCTGACGTTTAAGTGCAAAAAGTTCTGTGACAGCCACTGCTTTATATCTGTGATGCAGTCAAATAGCTTAGTAATGGCAGTGTTTTTGTTTGGTTTCATGGGCAAATATATCTGCAAGTCGTTGGCATACAAGTGAAAAGACAGGTTCTGCTTTTTTATAATTGATCCCAAAGGTAACAAATACAGTGAAAACAAATTAGGGCCAAGAATAGATCCCTGTGGCACCCCACAGGGCAGCGATGCCTTTGAAGAGCGGTGGTCACCAATTGCGACAGAGAAACTCCTGTTTGATGATAGGTAATACATAAGACTGGTTTCTTTTCACACTTTGATTTTCTGATGATTGGGAAATCATTGAAGGTTGTTGAAGCTATGTGCTCACCATCGGTTTCCTCAAACATATTGTCCTCTGCTTCACTAGATGTTGCTTGCATCTGATTCTTATCTTGTGATAGCCCATTTGGGTGGATCAACACTGACTCACTCTCAGATAAGTGAGATTCTTCACTTGTTGATTCTGATGGATTACCAGTGCTTTGACCTGTGGTTCTGACTCTTGTTATAGGTGATGGAAATGTTCAGCAGTGGAGAATTGGGGCTCATAGTCAAACTCAGAATCTGATAAGGAGGACGCTATAGATGGGTGATCTGGAGGCAACAGACTTTATTTAAACAGAAGTTCAGCGTGCCTTTGTGTAATTGGGGATATCATTACCCTCTCAGAAGGTTCTTTTTGCTCAGACTGTCATGATTTGTGCTGAGACTCAGATTCAGGCAGCAATTACAGACCAGTGTGGATTCAAAAAAGGGATTTATTGAAAAAACAATAATAAGCGGGCGATCACAGGGGAAGGAAGTCCAGTTCCGTACTAGGAGAGGGAAGAGTTGTTAGTCCACAGCAGGATCGGATGACAGGTGGTTCAGGTGCGGCTTCTTATGGTTTCGGTAGTGAGAAAAACGTTGGAGGGTGGACAGACAGGTGATGGATCAGAGGAGCCTTCAGATAACATCAGCGAGCGGGGCAGACAGAGGAGAGAAGACGGAGCAATCCGTTTGTTCCAGGTGCAGTCCAGAAAAAGCCACGGGCCTGGGATCCACAAGGCAGAACTGTGAGAGGAGGGCAAAGTCAGAAGGTTAGTTCGTAGAACAACTTGAATCTTGACCTAGGTTCAGAGAACAACTGCTGGAGCCTGATTACCACAGGATGTGATTTAACTATCTGGCGTCTGCTTCAGGATCCGACTCCTCTTTTAAACCCTCACCAATTACCTGATGTGGCACAGCTGGGGATCCGACCTGCCTGTCACACCCTGAAGAAGGAGGAGGTGAGGCAAACACTAGATGGAAACATGGAACATGACACAGACATATGAACCAGATAACCTGATGGCAGAAGATGATCTCTATGTAGTGTTTTGACACTGCCATTTCTTTCTTCTGGTCGAATCGTGTAGACAGGCAAGTTTGGTAACATGGGGAGTGGGTTTCCAGTGATTTTGTAGTTTGTTTTCCTGTCAGAGCAACATTTTTAACTAAGACCATTTCACCTTGCATTAGAGCTTGATCCCTTACACATTAATTGTAACATGTTTTGTTTCTGAAAACATTTTTGTTAGTCATTTCAGTAGCCAACTGATTGGCTTCCAGCAACTCTTTTATTCATTTTCTACACACACTGGAGATGAGATGTTTCACCCTGTAGATGGAGAAGGGTCCCAAAACAGATGTCAAGAGGCAGCCTTGCTTCTCTCCCATACATTAAAAATATGGAGGCATACGATGGCATATTTTTTAGTACAGTTGTACATGTGTACTAACTGACTAATTTGCTGACTCCAGTGCTGTTTCTTCACAGTTTCCAATGTTCCAAACATGGCCAGTAATGTCATTTTAAACTGTTCTGGTTGTGCATCACCTTGTGGGTGGCAGAGCAAAGTGCGCGACTTACGGATTCCTAGCATGGAAAGCAGCTCTTTGATCAGAATCCTTGCTGGTAGGCCATAATGCACAAAATATTTGTCCCAAAAGACTTAGGCAACCGTGATGGCCTTCTGATCTTTGCTAATTTATTAGTAGAAAGAGACCATTTTACACAACATGCACAAGCATTCCTGGCCAAAGCCCTTTTTGTCTGGTTTTATCTGCAAAACGCCAATGCAGACAAAATCTAAAGGCTTGCGTGGGAGATTATTTAACTATTGAACCTTAAAAAAAGAAAGAAGACTCGGGGAGATGAAGTTTCTCTGCTTGCCAACGGAGAACTCCTTTTATTTCAACTTACATGTACAAACGGGTGTGAGCAAAGAGTTCTGATTACAATACAGTAAACATGGCCACAGATGTGGCCACAGATGTGTATGTGTTACAATAAGATCTGTGTGTATCCGCTGGTGTGTATTGCAAACTACACATCCAGCGTCCACGTGTGTCCAGCTTTTTGGCAGGCTGGACTTCACTTCTGGTAAACGTTTAGCTCAAAGCACCAAAAAAAGACAGATTAATCCTGCTAGATGACAGATCTTTAGGACACTACAAATAAACAGTATTAGAGGTCTCCAACCAGATGTTTCCTCTCTTTACTCCCATTGCTGGCTGCCAAGGGCAATCTGACCCCATTGATGTTTATCAAACTTCCGCATATCCTCCCTTTCACGCTATTAACATGACATTCCTAAAGAGACCTCTACATAGACTAAACATGGTATAAAGAGAAATACTGACTCCACACAAGAATTACTGACTCCGCACTAATCAAGTTTTGCTGTAATAAAAACAAACATGTAAAAAATGCAAGTGCTTACACAAATAATGGATAATATACTAGTGTAATCAAGGTGTCCACATAAGTGTTGATAAAAACCGACATGTAATAAGTGCGGATTACAATCAATAACATATTACCAATAATAGAGAGTGAGACTTTGTCAGAGACTCAGAGAGACTGAGACTGAGAGAGGAAAAGACTGAGAGAGACAGAGAGAGAGTATAAGTATGCAAAACAGCCATTGCTTTCACATTGGAGCGAAAAACCCCGTTATTGGCACTTATTCATGTGCTGTTCTCAAGGGAAAAAACTCTCCTGACCGACCAGCATCAATTGGAAATCAGCCATGCTACTCCCAATGTAATTCAGCACTTGTCATTCAAAAAGAGTACATAAACATAATACAATATAACATACCATAATAGAATGTAACATATACAAACAACATATCAAATACATGGACAATGTATATACGCAAATTATTATGCTAACAATACTGATACGGAGTGTTAAAAAGAAACGGATGTTAAAATATAATGTTATGACAGTTTAAACTAACCGGCCGCCTGTGCTATCTTATCTATTAAAGCTTTATTGTAATATATTGTATTTATTTAATTTATTTATTCTAGGATTGATTAACTTAAACAAGGTTAATATCGTTAGTCATCTTCAGTTCAGGGGCTTGGTTTGAATGATTCCATGGACACGTAGCAAAACAAAAAGAGTCTGTCCCGTTCTCAGGGCTCCTTTCCATATGGCGTGAGTCTGTAGTACATGCATGAGTCCATGGGATCAGCCTTTCGGATGGCTGCTGCCCGATGTCATCCATCTATACATCATTCCCACAATCCAACTTTTCAAAATAGGCACAACACAACACAAAAACAAAAAGATTAAAAATCAGCGTTATCACCATAATTAGTCCTGTTTTAACGGCTAGAGCTCCCCATTCTCCTAAAATTTTTTCCAGACTTTTCCACGACCAGTTGTTTCTACCAGCATTCTCTTTTACTTCCTCTTTAAGTTTCATGAGTTTAACCATTACTGCCCTAAACGAACCTTTAGGAGCTGTGTTTATGGGAATATATGTACAGCACTGATTATCAAACATGTGACAAACTCCTCCCTTACTTGCTAAAAGCCAATCTAAGGCTTGTCTGTTTTGCATTACCATTCTACTTGTTTCATGCAATTGCTCTCCCATCGCCATAAATCCTTCAACCATGAAAGTATCATTCTTTGCTGATTATAGTAAACATAATTTATCCATTTAACATTTTTATTAACTGTAACCCAAGGTAAAATAGACTCAAAACCTGCTCTAATTTCATGTTGTGCTTTAAATTAATCTGGAATTCCTCTCGGCTGACCAAGAAGATTTAAATAAACTCCTTCATTTAGTCCATAATCATCTAGACTCCGACGAGACCTAATCTGAGCCAATTCTTTTACCCCTTCATACACTAAAGTTATCGGTACTTTCATTCGTACTAATGCACAGAGTCCTACCCTCTTAAGAGGTAAGGTGTTCATTAGCATGTCGTCACCACACATTCAGTAACTGTCTGCCACTGGATACGTTTGATCTCCAAAAAAGAAAAGTTTGGGAATGGTCATAGTTAAATTTTGACAGTCCTCTTCTATAAAATATGTGTTTTCAAACCATATGGGCTTTGTAGCAAACACTGGTGTTACATTTGCATGCTTAAACCAAGATAACAACCAGGTTACATTAACAATTTACAGTGGTGTTTCCTACATTAATTCCTTCATTGTCCTCAAAACCTCCACTGACGAAACATTCATAGTCTGCGTCATAATCTATTTCATAATCAGTGGGTGGAACATTATCTGTAGTACTGATGTTAAATTCTGCACACAATGATTCTAATTCATACCCTTTCCATTTTTCTTAGTATTGATGCGAGTTTCTTGAGCCATATAAGAGTCTGCAACTCAGACCACACATAGGTAATTTAAAAAATGACACTGCATCTTCTCTTGAAGTGAACTCACCATTCCTACATTACTCACGTTGTACAACTGTACATTCTTTTGATGTCTATTTTTCTGGAATGACCATAGGAACTGCTCCCAGAGCAACAGTACAGATTAAGCAATCATTTTTGGTTAACTCTCTTGCTGTATACCATAACCAGCTATACCATATATTACGTATGGCTCTTTGCCATAAAGGATCACCCTTTGGTCTGGTTCCATGCCATTTAATATCCTGTAATTTATTTATTGCTCTTGGCGTACCTACTTTTGGATGGCGTTTTTCATTAAATTGATCAAAACCTTCAGAGAAATCTTCACATCCTTCCTTTTTAGAGCATTCATACTGTTTTGGATCTGGTTCTCCGTCCGTCCGTCCGTCCGTCTTCTTCCGCTTATCCGGGGTCGGGTCGCGGGGGTAGCAGCTTCAGTAGGGAGGCCCAGACGTCCCTCTCCCCAGCCACTTGGGCCAGCTCCTCAGGAGGAATCCCAAGGTGTTCCCAGGCCAGCCGGGAGACATAGTCCCTCCAGCGTGTCCTGGGTCTTCCCCTGGGCCTCCTCCCGGTGGGACGTGCCCGGAACACCTCACCAGGGAGGCGTCCAGGAGGCATCCTGACCAGATGCCCGAGCCACCTCAACTGGCTCCTCTCGACATGGAGGAGCAGCGGCTCTACTCTGAGTCCTCCCCAGATGACTGAGCTCCTCACCCTATCTCTAAGGGAGAGCCCAGACATACTACGGAGAAAACTCATTTCAGCCGACAGATTCAGCCGGATCTGGTTCTATTAATTCTAATATTAGGTTGTTGTCCTGATCTGATGTTACCTCAACTGGCAGGGTTGCGGTTGTAGTACGGTTTGGAATCTGGTGTTTACTCATATTAGGCATTACTGTTGTAATCAATCTTATTGGTGAGAATTTAGTAGTATTTAAAACTTCCTTTGTGGTTTAAATTGTATTTGAAACTACTGTCTGCGGATTTGTTTTAGTTACAACAGTTGTTGAAGGTTCAGTTATAATGTTCTCAGGTCGAATCACCGTAGGTTTTGCGTTTTCTAAGTCACTAGCAACCTCTGTAGGTTGCACTTCCTTTTTACTTGTATTGACCTTTGTAATTTTACCATTATTTGTTGAAATTTGTATTGTGCTATTTAAAATTTCAGATGCTGATGTGACCGTTAATGTCTTTTCAGTTAAAGTTATTGGCTTATTTAGTCCTGATATGGTGACTGGAGTAGGTAAAATCACATTTCCACTAGGGATGGTCATTTTCGTCACTTCTACTGTAGTTATAGTAGCCATAGTTGTTGGGGCAAAACAATTTACTTCTTCTGGTAGCGCCTCTTTATGTGGTAAATTCCATAATATAGTTGAATCCACTTTCCCACTCGAGGTGATGTCTTCAAATTTCAACTCGTATGTTTTATCAATCCGGAAACCTATTACATCTGCTTCAATAATCCAACCGCAATCTGCATTCCAAACAGTCATTTTACAATTAATGTTTTCTTGACTTTGACTTGATAATTGATGGCTTACATTAGTATGCAAATTACACATCCCTTGTCTGTCACCTATTTGCAGTATCCATCCATCCATCCATTTTCTGACCCGCTCAATCCCTCATGGGGTCGCGGGGGTTGCTGGTGCCTATCTCCAGCATTCACTGGGCGAGAGGCGGGGACACCCTGGACAGGTTGCCAGTCTGTCGCAGGGCAACACATAGACAGACAAGACAAACAACCTTTCACGCACACACTCACACCTAACGACAATTTCGAGAAGCCAATTAACCTAACAGTAACCTTTTTGCAGTAATGTTGAGATAATCAATCAATCAATCAATCAAATTTTATTGTCAATTACAATTTGCATTGCAATCGAAAATTCAGTTCCAGTACAACCGTTCATCAAATACACTTGAACAGGCAAACATTTTGGGGGAACAATTGATTAAGGCCTTGCGTTGCCAGGAACACAGCCAGTTTGCCGCTGCTAATCAGAGCAGCCATTAGGCGCATTCCTCCAAACAGCCCCGGACCTCGTTCACATGGTGCCCAGGGGGCGCTGCCCTTGAAATCTGTTGAAGGAAGATTAAAAACATGGGGGTAGTAGAGGGAGAAAAAGACAAGAATTTATCATATTGTAAAAAACGTTACAGTATGATAAATCATACGAAAAAAAACTAATTGCGTAAAAAGCACAAATATAGGAGACACATAATAGCAGAAGGAGAACGTTTGAGATTGGTCATGTGTAAGTTCATGAGATAATGTAAGTCAGTAGTGTGTGTATGTTGTGTGGAATTCTGAATGTCCATGAACGCCGTCCCCCGACAGGCAGTGTCCTTGATGGAAAGTCTGTATCACCTCACAGCCAGCTGGACGCCTCCACAGATGTCTTGCAGGGGAGGGGGAGTAAGCAGGGGGGGTGGGGGGGAGTAGTTCTGTGCGATTTTGCCATAACAACGCAGGGGAGAATTTAAATAAAGGGAGTCTGATTTAAATACACAATTTGTTTTGAGAACAAGCTGAGACACTTTTCCTTCAGCTTTAAAAGTCTTTTCATCACTGGCTCCAGGGTCAAATTTTCCAAAATAGAGGGCTCTTTTTCGCGTCTTCACATCCAGATATTATCCCATCTCGCCCCTTCCAACCACCGCAGTCAGCTTGTCCACCCTTTATGATTGCGTCGTACCCCGCTGGTAGTCTCATAAAGGCCGAATTAACTACCAGCAGTCGCTGAAGTTGCTGATACATTAGAAATCCCCCACATACAATAAGGAGGAATCCGAGAATCATAAATCCAAATATATACACGTCTTCGGCGTCCTCCACGGAAATCATTGAGAGGCACACCGTGGCCCATCTATTTCACCGATCCACGTAGTATCCCGCAAAAAAGGTTCCATCGGGACAGGAATGCTCCCCATTCCTTTGCTTTCCAGTTGAAAAAATTTGATCAATGGCATTTAGAGACCAGCTGACGAGATCCATAATTTCCTTAGCTTCTGTTTCCGAGCTTTTCGGTTGCTGTGAAGAAATTGCACAAAGACACACAACAAAGCAAATAGCAGGAGAGAGGGGGGGGGGCAGGGCAAGCAGATAAGGAGCTCTGGAGAGAACTGAAAACACGACCGACCTCAAAGAGAGTCAGAACAGATAATCACGTTTCTTTCAACCAAGTCATTTTTATCACTGTCTGGCTCCACATGTGTCTTACTAGCTGTCTAGTACATGGTCTGTTACCTAATTCAATGCTATCTGTCATTCTGGTACCTACCATTAAAGATAAAACGGGTAAGATTAGCTCCTTGGATAATTACCGACCCATAGCTTTAGCTAGTAGTTTATCGAAAGTTTTTGAAAGAGTCCTTCTAAATAGGCTGGAAGAGTTCTTTTTGACCTCTGAAAATCAATTCGGTTTTAAACCCAAACACGGTACAGACATGTGTATTTTTGTGCTACAGGAGATTTTAGATCTGTATAATTTGCACAACACTACAGTATTTATGTGTTTTATTGATGCTTCTAAAGCATTTGATCGCGTGAACCATCAAAAATTGTTTTGCAAGTTAGAAAACAGAGGTATACCCAAATATCTAATTAGAATAATGGCCTATTGGTATGGCCATCAACTAATGTATGTCAAATGGGGTAACTCATTGTCTGACTCGTTTAATGTTGGTAATGGAGCAAGGCAGGGAAGTATATTGTCCCCTTACCTTTTTAACATTTACATGGATGAACTATCAAGGCACCTGAATTGTTGTAAAACAGGCTGTGTAGTTGGTGACCGCATAATCAATCACATAATGTATGCGGATGATTTGGTAGTCTTATGCCCATATAGTGCTGGCCTTCAACAATTACTAAGGGTCTGTTCCCAATATGGATGTGATTTTGATGTCAAATACAATGCTAAGAGAAGCAATATCATGATTGTTAGAAGTAGATCAGATAAGCATCTGATAACCCCTGACTTCTCTTTATCTGGCATTGTCCTCAATATACGCAATGAAATTAAATATCTGGGACATTACATAACTGATGACCTATTTGATGATCGTGACATTCGTAGGCAGTATTGCATGATATATGCTCAGGCTAATATTTTGATCAGAAAGTTTGGTATGTGTTCATCCTCTGTGAAGGTAGCTCTTTTTAAAGCTTCTTGCACTTCATTTTACACAGCCCATCTATGGCGAAGATATAAAAAAAGTAGCCTGCACAAACTTTATGTGGCATACAATGATGGCCTGAGGCTCCTACTTAAAGTGCCTAGATGGAGCAGTGCTAGCCACATGTTTGTACATACCGCTGTTCCCACATGTGCAGCTGCACTCAGGAATCTCATGTATAAATGTATGTGTAGATTATCTGTGTCATACAATAATATAATAGTTATTTTAGTGAACCCTGTTTTTAGTACAGTGAGATTTTTCTCAAGATTGTGGAAACATTGGCGTCATCATTTATTTGTGGCTCAGTGACTGTCATTTTATTCCTTGTTTGTCTTTTTCTTTTTCTTTATCATTTGTTTTTTACTATGGACCTCTTTTGTGTCTGAAATAAAGATTGATTGATTGATTGATTGATGTATCCTAATTCGATCATTAAACTGTAGCAGTTAACTCCTTGTTAACTGCTACAGTTAACAAGGAGTTTAACTGTACAGTTTAACTGCTACATTTCCTGATACTACATTGGGGTTTTCTAGATTCTTTATTGTTAAGTCATATTTGTAATTGTCCTCAGGATCCCAATGGGATTATATTTTTGTTTCTACATCAAAACGATCGTCCTTAATGTGTAGAAAAACTGAACACTGGTCTGCCCCATAAACTTTATATTCCTGTTTCACACTTTTCCCGCACAATTTCCTGGTATCGTAGTAAATATTTACCTCAAACTCTGTATCTAATTTTGGACGAAATTCTGTATCGGTTACCGCTGCTTTCCATTTGAATTCAGCATGGGTCTCTCTTTTCTTACGCGCCCATTTTGTTTTTTCTCTTAATTGTTCTTTAAGACCTTTAGTTCAGCTGGCAAAAACACTGGTGTGTGCTTGTTTAAACCCATTAACGTTGTGTTGTACTTATCTTGTTCTACAAAGGTGGATTTCCCTTTATAGACAGTAGCCCCAACACTACTCGTTGCTCTCTTCACTCGTGGTTGAGCTGATGCTGGCTGATGCTGTTGTGCCGGCTGCAGGCTGTGAGAGTTCATCTCCGGCCTCGCTATTGTTAGGTTCACCACTTCTGCCAACATCCACAGGTGAAATATCATTAATACCAGTCTCATTGCTGCAAACTGTTGGTTCACACTCTTTCACAATGTCTGGCTTCACAGTGTCTGGCTTCACAATGTCTGTCTTCACAGTGTCTCTGGTGTGTACTTTAGTACAATGAGTCAAATTGTACCACGTATCCCTCCCCTCTACTTGGACAGCGGTTGCGGTCACCCGTTTCACCTCAAATGGTCCATCCCATCTCAAGCCGTTCCATTTTTGTCTGAACACCTTCACGTACACCAGGTCTCCTGGTTCGACTGCTCTCTTCACCACCGTCTCTGGACAGGAACTTCTGGCTTTTTCCTGCAGATAGATAGCTCTATGGATAGCAGTTAGTTGATCCATATATGCTTTCAACTCTGTTTGTAGCTGTTCAAGTGCCGGGCCTTTGAATGGAAGCCTCCATTCAGGCACTGGCATTGTTCTGCTTGTTAGCATTTCATGCAGGGTTAAATGTGTGCTTCGGTGCAACTGCATGCTCATTAGCCCAAGCGGCAAAGCATCAACCCAGTTTAGTTTAGTAGAAGCACAGATTTTATTCAGCTTAGCTTTCAAAGTCCCGTTGATCCTTTCTACAATACCCTGACTCTGTGGGTGGTAAACTGCTCCAAAACGTTGTTTAATTCCTAGCTTTGACGAAACACCTTTCAACACCTTTTGGATAAATGCTCAACCATTATCTGAACCAAATCTCGGAATCACCTCTCTTGTCAGAAACTTAATCACTGTATCAGCTCCCAATGTCTTTGATGGGACTGCTTCAACCCATCGGCTGAACCGATCGATCACCACCAACATGTATCTTTTCCCTTGTACTGGCTTTATCACGTCAACATAATGAATGAGGGATTTGTCCAGGACAAAGCGGGAGGGAACCCACTGGCGTTCCTCCGGGCCATAACCCTCCCAGTCGATGAGGTACTGAACACCCCTGCCCCACCTCCTGGACTTGAGAATACGTCTCACGGTATAAGCCGGGGAGCCGTCAACAATCTGAGTGGGAGGTGGGGGTTGGGGGTTGGGTAACAGGTTAGAAGTCTTGACGGGTTTGACCCGAGATACATGGAAGGTAGGGTGGACCTTCTTGGATGGTGGCAGAAAAAGACGGACTGCCACCGGGTTCACCACCTTGGAGACGGGAAAAGACCCATTGAAATGGGGTGCCAGCTTCTTACACTCTACCTTCAGAGGAAGGTCTTTGGTGGAGAGCCAAACTTTATCCTCTGGGAGATATTGCGGAGCTGGAACCCGCCGGCGATTGGCCGCCCGGGCCTCATTCTGGGACGTGGTAAGAATGGCCCTTCTCCATGCGCGCTGGCACCTCAGCGCAGAAAGATGTGTAGATGGAACTCTAGACTCCCTCTGCTCGATGGCTGGAACCCATAGACGGTGTAAAAAGGAGAGAGTCCGGTGGAGCTGGAGGGGAAGTAATTTATGGTGTGCTCTGCCCAGGGCAGGTTAAGTGCCCACTTTGTGGGGTCAGACTTAAAGCAGAGGCAAAGCTTAGCCTCCAACAGAAACAATGTCAGAAGGCAGGCCATGCAGTCGGAACACCTCCCTCGCCAAGATGAACCCCATCTCCTTTGCTGAGGGGAGTTTTGGTAACGGGACCAAGTGAACCGTCTTTGAAAAACGGTCCACTATGGTCAGGGTGACCGAATTGCCCTGAGAAACAGGCAGGCCCGTGACAAAGTCCATTGATATATTGGACCATGGTCGGGAGGGCACAGGTAGGGGCCGAAGGAGACCAGATGGTGGTCGCTGGGAGAACTTTGCCTGACAACATTGGGCACAGGTGGAGACAAACTCCTTAACATCCTTCGACAGTGTGGGCCACCAAAACCGGGAGTGAATGATGCGTCGCGATCTGGTAATGCCGAGGTGACAAAAAATCCATCAACAGTGGCAGACATCGAGTACCTTGCCCCTTAGTGGTTCTGGGACAAAAGGTTTATCCTTGGGACAAGCCTCAGGAACAAGCACCCTAGCAAGAGAACTCCTGACCTCACTCTCAAGGCCGAGCCGAGTAACCTCCAATCTGACTGATTCTGGAATGATGCTCCTGATCAGGGCCCTCCCTCTCATCCTCGAACATCCGAGAGAGGGCATCGGGTTTAATGTTCTTTGAGCCCGGTCTAAACGAGAGAAAAAAATTTGCCGAATGAAAAAGAGGGCCCACCTAGCTTGTCGGGGGTTGAGTCTCTTAGCAGTCTTGAGATACTCCAGATTTCTGTGATCAGTCCATACGAGAAAAAGAACTTTAGAACCCTCCAGACAATGCCTCCACTCCTCCAGGGCCAGCTTCACTGCCAGGAGTTCCCGGTCGCCAACATGGTAATTTTGTTCTGCTGGGGACAACTTTCTAGAAAAGAAAGCACAGGGATATACTCGACCCTCCTCAATCCTCTGACTAAGGATTGCACCAACGCCAGAACTAGAGGCATCGACCTCCACAATAAACTGTCTCTCCGGGTTGGGAGAAACCAAAACCGGAGCGGAGGTGAACAGACACTTTAACCGCTGGAAAGCGTGGCCTGCCTGCTTATTCCAGGCAAATCTCACCTTAACTGAGGTTAGGGCGTGGAGCGGAGAGTGACTTGGCTAAAGTTTCGTATGAAACGCCAATAGAAGTTAGCAAACCCCAGGAATTTCTGGAGCTGCTTTCGGTCGGTAGATGTGGACTACTCCGTGACCAACCGGATCTTGGCCGGGTCCATGGACAGCTGACCCGGGGACAAGAAACGAGGTGGTCACGTGAAATTGACACTTCTCGGCCTTCACATACAACTGGTTCTGTAGCAGGTGAAGCAGGACTGAATGGACGTGTTGCTTGTAAGCTCTGGGATCTTTAAAATAAATAAGGATGTCATCTAAGTAGACAAAAACGAACCTCCCAATCATATCCCTGAGGACCTTGTGTGAGGTTCTGAAAAACCACCGGGGCATTAGTAAGACTGAACAGCATAACTAAATATTCATAATGACCTGTGGGCGTGTTAAAAGCTGTCTTCCACTCACCCCCCTCTGATGCGAACAGGGACAGACAATGCCTGCTCTGAGGGCGTCATCAATGTAACGCTGCATGGCCTCGGACTCAGGGGCGGACAGGGAGTAAAGGCGGCCCCTGGGGGGAGTGGTACCTGGTAACAAATCAATACAACAGTCAAAGGGATGGTGAGAAGGTAGGCTTGTGGCCTTTGGTTTACTAAAGACCTGTCTCAGGTCATGGTATTCGGAGGGAACCTTAATCAGGTCAGGATGGACGTCCTCCGCCCTCTCTTTTGGTAGTGGGAGAGGTTGAGCCGAGTGCAGACAGGAGGCCGAACAGGTAGGAGCCCACCCTGTAACCTCTACCCTGCGCCAGTCAATGAGAAGATTATCCTTCTTAAGCCAAATAGCGCCAAGGACCACTGGTACGTGGGGGGAATCAATAATCATAAAAGTGAGGTTTTCCCTGTGGTTACTTCCAATCAGCAGCTCAACTGGTTCAGTGATGAGGTGGTAGTGGTTAAGTTTGTGGCCGTTCAGTGCCAGGATGCTGCGTGGAACGGGCCCTTAGTATCTGCCCCTGAATCAACGAAAACAGATACATATAACATATAAGACTTAGCAGCGACGTTGATGGTGGCGGGTAAACGGAGATCAGGGGAGATGAGAAGCTTAGTACGGCTAAGTAGGGAACCTCCCCTCCTAAGTGAGCCTGCCCCTTTAACTGGGCAGTCACAGACTCGATGTCCCTCTCCCCCGCAATATAGGCAGAGATTGCATCTGTATTTAGCCCTCCCCAGCTGCATGGGTTCTGGTTCCGTCAACCCCTGAGGATGTGATGGAGCTGCCGGACCAGGTGAGATTGACCATGAACGATGAGGGGGCGCGAGACAGTGTTTCCTTCGCTGTTCCAAAAGACGGAGGTCAATTCGGGTTGCCAGGTCCTCCAGTTGCTTAAGAGTCTTAGGATAATCCCGGGTAGCAAGCTCGTCCTTATCCCTCTCACTCAATCCAGAGAAGAAAACGTCCATCAGAGCGGGTTCGTTCCAGGAACTCTCAGCAGCAAGAAGGTGAAACTTGATTATATAAACAGAGATTGACCTCTCCCCTTGCCTGAGAGCCAAAAGCCCCCTTGAGGATTCCCGACAGGGCAATAATGGGCTGAAAACCCTGATGAATTCCTGGGAGAAGGCATAATAAGAATGGCATCGGGGAGAGTCATTCTGCCACTCAGACACTCCCCACAATCTTGCCTTTCCAGCCAACACGGAGAAAACATAGGCAACCCTTGAGCAATCTGTGGGAAAGGCTGATGGCTGTAATTCAAACAAAATTTCACACTGTTATTGTTTTCACCGTACTCCGCCACCTGCGACAAATCTCTGACATTTTCAAACCACAGCCGCTATTCCTTGGTGTCCCACACCCCCTGTCTGTGAAATGTCTCTCGTCGTAAGCCCAGGCTTTCAGTTTATCTCCTCTAATGTGTCCCGCTTTCGAGCCCATTAACCCCAAGTTGCATATCGTTGAATCCCCATTTTCAAATGTTCTTTTTGTTGCGAGTCCAAGAGTGTGTTCTAGGTGCGTTTCCTGAATGCCAACCTCTCCATGTCATGTTCATGAAACCTTGTAGTTGAATTCCATCACCTGTGAAGCAAAGCAGTCATGCATAGTCTTGTTCAAGATGTTTTGTAGCACAGCAGGAGTTTCACTGTTGGGTGCCATTGCAGCTCTGATGTTCCTCAGAGCCAACCTTCATGCATTGATATCATGTTCAAGCTGTTATTCTCCTATCATTATCTTGTGTCCAGGAGTCACTTCTGCTGTCCTGACCAGATACCAAATGTTCAACTAATCTAAGTGACCTCATTTCTTTTCTGCATGTACGCAAGAGGACGATCGTTAGATTATCCTGGTCTGAAAGACCACTAGGTTAATAGATGGCTAAACTATGTTTATGTGTTTTTCCCTTCTGGATGTTTTAACATCTAGTTAAAGGACAACTATTGTGCTATTTTGTGTTCAAACAGAGAGATGTTAAGTCTCCTCAAACCTTTTAGGTAACTGCGTACAATTCCAAACTATTTACACTGGTGCTTTATTGATGTCTGCCGTAGTTATTAATTATTTGGTTCCTATTTGCGCCTCTGCTTACTTTAAGATACCCAGTAAATGTGGTGCTCACAATTTCTCCTTTGTTTGAACAGGTAGTTTTAAGGTCTCAGAGTGTATTCTGCTTATATTGAAAAATTGGCTTGCTCACTTGTTCATTCATTGATTAGTTTATGCTATTAACTGTTGCTGTAATGCCTACTTCAACTTTTTCGCCCACTAGTTTTTTCATGATCATAATTATTGCTCATTGATGTAAATGTACTTTTTTCATATCATCTGAATTGCATACATTGTTCTTATCCACTTTCTTTTTACGTTTAAACGGCCCCTCTATGTATCCCAGTCATTGCTTTAATCACCAATATTCATAAGTTGTCAAGCCTGTTTTAGGTTTAGCATAATTTCTTAAGCTACTCTATGCTTTCATCAGGTAAATTAACATTTTGGTGCAAAATAAATTCCTTTTAGCAGTGTCCCCTATTTTTTTTTTATTTTATTTTTTTCCCCTGCACGTTGTGTTTTGCGAAGCTTGTCGCATCTTAAAAGGCGCCTCTTTGAATCTTATTCAAACCCCTTGTGGGGCTAATAAAATTCCAAAACATATCTATATATGTTTTAGATGATTTAAATAAAAACTTTGTAAATCCTTCTTATCAGCGGCATCTTATCTCATGGTGATCGGGCCAGAACCTCTCTCCCGAATGCGTTTGACCTTCATATCGCTCGCTAATAACAGCTCTGACTTAAAACAGTTAACATCCTAGGGTTTAATAACAATCTTCATTGCTTTTAATCTGAAAGTTTTCTTCTAAGCGCATCTGCCAATGTGTTTGTTTCTAATGTGTGTTTTGCATTTTAATTGTGTACAGGAAAATCTGATGTGAAATGCAGAAGGGGTGTCTGCCAACTCATCTTTGTTTCGTGTTGTGGTCCATTGAAGGTTATCCAATGCCTCTGTCTTTGCCCCCGCAATTAGTTGTTCATTTTCAGTCCTCATGTCTCAGTTCAGCACCACAACATCATTCCAGGACGAGCATTGTCCATAAATCTTCTTTCTCCAATCGTTGTGTCTGAAACCACAAGAAATTCTGCCAGCAATATGGATTTTGTCCAAATCAAATTCTCTAATACAAGAATTGTCCATCTTCATCCGTAGTGTAGTTTACATAAGTTGAAAAGAAAAAAATTAAAACAAAAATTACAGTAAAACTTTCTCAAAACAAAGTCAACCACATCGTTCCCTCTGAAACTAACTATTCTAAAAAGTTCTTCACCTTTACCCCAGATCTTGATCCCTTACAAAATGTATCCAAGCAAAATATTTTTACAGATAGTTCAACCTCTTTGTATAAGTTCAATAATCAAAAATATATTTCTCTTAACCTTGTAGCATCACATTAGCCTCGTGAGACCATCCTGATCTCGCGAGCTTTCAAGGTTTCACTCGCAGATCAGTCTGGATACTCTCCGTTGAAGAAAATTTGGAGCCGTTCACCAAACGAACGTCCAATCAGCGTTGGCTTTGAGGCGGGTTGAGGTGTGACGCAACGGGAAGCGCGTCAGTTCAGTCTTAACAACATGGCGGCTTCAGCCGATGAAACTAGCGTTAGCGTGGCTATCGAGCAAGTTTTATCGGAATTACAGAGTATTTCTTTGCTGAGTTAATGAGCCTTTACCTGCAGCAGCAAGAGTAGCTTGGCTTGTGGTTGTGTTTTCGTCGTCGCTCTGTTACGAGCGACGACGAATCTGATTGGTTCATTTGGCCCGTCTATCACCAACATAGGCCAATCAGCTAACCAGTATTTTCGCCCCTTCCCAAAATTACTTCAACGGAAGGTTTCCAGATGGATATGCGGAGCAAATCTATCTGGCGGAGTCAGGTAAGCATCACATTCCCCATTAAACCTCTATGCAGCTTCTGTAAAAATTACTGATTTTTGTCCAAAATTTGATTAAAAACAGGATTAGGCAGGAGTCAAGTACATCACCTTTTTTCTCCGTCCCCCGGACCACTGTGGCACCGCTTGGTACTAACTTGTCTCTGAGAATGCCTAAGAAAAGAGACTAAAATCTCTCTGTTAGCACATTCCAATTATATATATGACCAGGTTTCTTTGCAAGAAAAAGGCAGAAAACAGGGTAGAAATGTTAATGTGAGTCAGTAGAGAGGGCAGCAGTGGGAAGGGGTACATGAAAAATGTCTAAAGCCACCTTTCTCCTCCAGAAGGTCTCCATATTACCTGGTGTCTAAGTTTGTTAAAGCTTAGCATAATTTAGTCATCTTTGTCAATCCCTGCATGTCCATTTTAGATCATGACTTCTTACCATACGACTTGAAAGAGCTCACTTTCGAGAGTCTTCTGTTGGAACAAAGGTGGCTTTCCAGCTTTATTCTCCCATCATCTGAAAGAAGTAACTCAGAGAAAAACAATTCTGTTATTGTATTAGGTGACAAAAGAAAACCTGGTCTTTTTAGTGTCTTGGTTCTTAACGTGATGTCTAAGTTCTTGGTTGGTCCAGGGGATGTAGGAATCTCTCGTTCCTTTTCTTTCGGCATTTTGTATTAAAACATCTCCTTCTCTTAATTTATCTGCCGAGCAACCTTGAGTGTCGTCACTTTTTTGCCACTGGTGATGCAAAAATTAAAGCAAAGGAATCATTTAACAAAGAAATAATCAAAATATGTAATGTTCTGTTGTGGTTTTGGTTATTTTCAGTTAGTCGACTTTTCTGTTTTAGGATTTATTTCCGTGTTGTGTTGTTTTGTATTGGATTTCCGGTATTAGTCTTTATTTCGGCTAGTGTTTGTCCAGTCTTTGTCTTGCTTTTTACCTTAGGTTTATTAGTCTGTGTGCTCCGTTTATTATTTCCACCTGTGTTAGTTAATTAGTCCCGCCCTGCTCTTCTGTTCCGTTCATCTATTTAAGCTCGCTTTAGTTTTTGGTTTGTTGTCAGGACGTCTCGTATTATCCCCTTGTCCAAGTTCCCCGGTAAGAGTACTTTTCCTTGTCTGTTTTTGTTTAGCCTGCCTGTCCGTTTGCCCGTTTAACCTTCGGCTCGTCTACTTTTGGAGTTCGCCTTGTTTTGTTGCCTGAAGCCAGTTCTTTTGTCCCCTGGACCTCTTTGTTAATAAATCCCTTTTTCAAGCTACAGCTCTGTGTCCGGCTTACATTTGGGTTCTCCTTATACAATTCATTACATTACGTCCTGACCAAACATGAACCCAAAGCCGACACGTTATCTCCTTTCTGGAGGAGCTAAGCTAACTCAGCCCGGCGCACCACTAACCTCCCTCGCTCAAAGCTGTTCTTCACTGGACTTACCCTGTCAGTCCGCCTCATCGCCGTTCATCCCGGATCCGAACCTTTTTCTGGAGGTCGACGCCGAGATGATCTGGGAGCTCCGTCCCGACTTATCCCCTGAGTCGGTCCCGTTTCCCCCTCCTGACGCGGAGGCGAATGAATCTTCGCGGGCAGTTCCGTCCCGTCGGGAGGAACCGGCATCCCCGCTAGGCCCGCCGTCTCGCCGCCGAAGGAGGAAGCGCTCGTCTGCCAGCCCCCCATCCAGCAATGGCGGACAGCCGCCCGATGAGCCAGTCCGGCCTCACCCGGCTGCCGAGTCCCTGGCTCGACCCACTTCCGGTCCAGCAGACAGGAGTTCCTCGCTTCCCGGAGTTGAGAAGCCTACAGCTCCCCCTGCTGGCGTCCGTGACTCGGAGTATCTGACACTGGAGAGTAAAATAAGAACTTTTGCGCCCATCATCAAACGTCTCAGGGAGGCTCTACTGATCCAGTATTCTGAGGAGCTGGAGAAAAAGTTAAAGGAAGTTGAGGGTCATTATAGGACTGCACTACAGGCTTTCTACAGCCGACCCAAGTCTGTCCTCGAGGGTCTGGCCGACGCCCCGGCTCCTGAGTCTCTCCCCGAGGGTCTGGCCAACCCCTCGACTTCCATCAAGCCCACTTTCCGAGAATTGGTCTGGGAGAGACTTTATTGGACGTCTCTTTCTGAGACCCTCCAGGAGTTGATTCTGAGACTCCTGGTGGCTAAGGGTCTGACTTTGGTGCCTGAAACCTGCAGCCCGGGGTCTCCTGAAACCTGCAGCCCGGGGTCTCCTGAAACCTGTAGCCCGGGGTCTCCTGAAGCCTGTAGCCCTGTGGCCTCTGTAGTCTGTAGCCCGGTGGCCTCTGTAGTCTGTAGTCCTGTGGCCACCTCAGCAGCCTGTAGCCAGGCTCCCACCTTAGCAGCCTGTAGCCAGGCTCCCACCTTAGCAGCCTGTAGCCAGGCTCCCACCTCAGCAGCCTGTAGCCAGGCTCCCACCTCAGCAGCCTGTAGCCAGGCTCCCACCTCAGCAGCCTGTAGCCAGGCTCCCACCTCAGCAGCCTGTAGCCAGGCCCCCACGTTAGCTGCCTGTAGCCAGGCTCCCACATTAGCTGCCTGTAGCCAGGCATTCCCTTCAGTCGCCTGTAGCCAGGCTCCCCTTTCAGTCGCCTGTAGTCAGGCTCCCCCTCCAGTCGCCTGTAGCCAGGCTTCCCCTCCAGTCGCCTGTAGCCAGGCTTCCCCTTCAGTCGCCTGTATTCAGGCTCCTTCGTCTGTCGCCTGTAGTCAGGCTCCTTCGTCTGTCGCCTGTAGTCAGGCTCCCCCTTCGGTCGCCTGTAGTCAGGCTCCCCCTTCGGTTGCCTGTAGTCAGGCTCCCCCTTCGGTCGCCTGTAGTCAGGCTCCCCCTTTGGTCGCCTGTAGTCAGGCTCCTTCGTCTGTCGCCTGTAGTCAGGCTCCTTCGTCTGTCGCCTGTAGTCAGGCTCCTTCGTCTGTCGCCTGTAGTCAGGCTCCTTCGTCTGTCGCCTGTAGTCAGGCTCCTTCGTCTGTCGCCTGTAGTCAGGCTCCCCCTTCGGTCGCCTGTAACCAGGCTCCTTTTTCAGTCGCCTGTAGCCAGGCTCCCGCACCGGGAACCAGTGACCAGGCGCCGCCGCCTGTAGCCGCTAACCAGGCGCCGCCGCCTGTAGCCGCTAACCAGGCGCCGCCGTCTGTAGCCACTAACCAGGCGCCGCCGCCTGTAGTCATTAACACGGCGCCGCCGCCTGTAGCCACTAACCAGGCGCCGCCGCCTGTAGCCACTAACCAGGCGCCGCCGCCTGTAGTCATTAACACGGCGCCGCCGCCTGTAGCCACTAACCAGGCGCCGCCGCCTGTAACCACTAACCAGGCGCCGCCGCCTGTAGCCACTAACCAGGCGCCGCCGCCTGTAGTCATTAACACGGCGCCGCCGCCTGTAGCCACTAACACGGCGCCGCCTCCCGTAGTCTTTAGTCTGGCGCCTCTTTCAGCCTGTAGTTCGGCGCCCTCCTCAGCCTATAGTCCGGTGCCTTCCGCATCCTTTAGTTTGACGCCTTCCCTACCCTGTAGTCCGGCGCCGGATTCTGTCTTCTCTCTCTCCAGACCTCGCCGCCGGCCTCCTAGATTCCTGCTCCGCCGCCGGCCTCCTAGATTCTTGCTCCGCCGCCGGTCTCCGAGGTTCCTGCTCCGTAGACGGCCTCCTGGACGCCCGCTGGAGAGCCTAGCATGCCGGGGTCGTCCGCCGGAGAGCCTGTCACGCCGGGGCCGTCCGCCGGAGAGCCTGTCACGCCGGGGCCGTCCGCCGGAGAGCCTGTCACGTCGGGGACGACCGCCGGAGAACCTGTCACGTCTGGGCCGTCCGCCGGGACGACCGCCGGAGAACCTGTCACGTCTGGGCCGTCCGCCGGAACGACCGCCGGAGAACCTGTCACGTCTGGGCCGTCCGCCGGAACGACCGCCGGAGAACCTGTCACGTCTGGGCCGTCCGCCGGGACGACCGCCGGAGAACCTGTCACGTCTGGGCCGTCCGCCGGGACGACCGCCGGAGAACCTGTCACGTCTGGGCCGTCCGCCGGGACGACCGCCGGAGAACCTGTCACGTCTGGGCCGTCCGCCGGGACGACCGCCGGAGAACCTGTCACGTCTGGGCCGTCCGCCGGGACGACCGCCGGAGAACCTGTCACGTCTGGGCCGCCCGCCGGGACGACCGCCGGAGAACCTATCACGCCGGGGCCGTTCCCCAGGAAGTCCTTCAGACTCTTGTTTTTTCTGAGAGACTGTTTGTTATGATCCGCCCTTTGAGGGTTGTTTTCTGTTGAGGGACTTGTATTTTCGATATTGTTTTTCTTTTTCAGATTCTGACCCTCCTGCCTGTAGCCCCCTCCACCCGCCCGGTCAGACTTTTATTTAGCTTTCTTTGTAGAGACGTAAGGGCGTCTAGAATCCGCCCTTGAGGGGGGGGCTCTGTAATGTTCTGTTGTGGTTTTGGTTATTTTCAGTTAGTCGACTTTTCTGTTTTAGGATTTATTTCCGTGTTGTGTTGTTTTGTATTGGATTTCCGGTATTAGTCTTTATTTCGGCTAGTGTTTGTCCAGTCTTTGTCTTGCTTTTTACCTTAGGTTTATTAGTCTGTGTGCTCCGTTTATTATTTCCACCTGTGTTAGTTAATTAGTCCCGCCCTGCTCTTCTGTTCCGTTCATCTATTTAAGCTCGCTTTAGTTTTTGGTTTGTTGTCAGGACGTCTCGTATTATCCCCTTTTCCAAGTTCCCCGGTAAGAGTACTTTTCCTTGTCTGTTTTTGTTTAGCCTGCCTGTCCGTTTGCCCGTTTAACCTTCGGCTCGTCTACTTTTGGAGTTCGCCTTGTTTTGTTGCCTGAAGCCAGTTCTTTTGTCCCCTGGACCTCTTTGTTAATAAATCCCTTTTTCAAGCTACAGCTCTGTGTCCGGCTTACATTTGGGTTCTCCTTATACAATTCATTACAAAATACACAAAATAATAAAAACCCGAAAGTAAAAAGTCTCCCAAGGAGTGCAATCTGTGTGTTCCAATATCTTATAGCATTCTTTTGATTTCTTTCTAGCCCTTTTGATCATGCAAACTTAATTATTAATGCTTTTCAATCTTAATTGGTCAAGGGTGAAACTTTAAAGCAACCATTTTCACTTTCAGGCTTTTGAGCTTCTAGTGTTTTTCTATACATGATAAGAGTTTTCCCCGTAATTCAGATTCAAAAAACACCGTCCAAAACAATAACAAGATTAGAATTACAATTCAACCCGTTCTAATCTGGAACTGCCCTTATTTTTGCTGATATTCTGTTCGTGCCCCAGAAACAATACACTGCCCCACTTCCAAAATCGCATTTCGATGTTTACATCATGGTCAGATTTGTTTTATCATATCTATTGTATTGTTTCAGGCTGAACTGTCCCTCTGACGTTCGCCTTAGCTCAGCATAACATACGATGATTTTGTAACTGATGACATGCTTAATGTGGCCTTCTGATATCTTAATGCTCTTAAATTTTTCTCTTTAGGCAGCTGTGAAATCCTTAGTTAAAGAAAAAACCTTTATCCCCAGTCCCAAGTATTTCTTCCCTGGGATATTTTTGTTTAAGACACGTTAACATATCTCAGTGTAACAATTTAATTTGGCCGGATATTTATTGTGAAAAAAAAAAAACTGTGTTATTGTAGTCTCTTTTTCTTTCTTCAGCTTTTAGTTAACATAGTTCATGATTAAAAACGTCATTTGAATTACGGAGCTGCAGTTCTCCCAAAACAAATGAACATTCTGAAACCATTAACATTACTTCACACAGACGAACGTTTAGTTACATACGATACACAAATACATACATTAACATACAAAGATGACATTCAGACAGACAAACACGTGCAGGCCTGCTTTTTCTGACAGGGAGGAAGGGCTGGTCAGATCATAGCGACGGTTATGGCAGCCTCTTCCAAAATGCCCTGGCCAACCACACGCCCAGCACAAGGGCACATTATAATCTTTGGTTGGTCCCTTTCTATTATTTCTGTACTGTGGTGTATCTCTACTGGGAATTTGTCCCCATGGAGGTCTCTGATACATCTGAAATTGGACTTCTGGAGGGAGGGGCCCCAGATCTGTCCCCATTCTGTCCATGTCCTCCTTAACATCCTCAGTTTGGCCCTTTAACATTGCCTGTTTAAAGAGTTGCTGCAGCGTGTCTGATAACGGGCAACAGCCCGTCTAGTTTTCCCATACTTTCAACATTCTGTTCGCATATGCTGAAGCCGTCTCCCCTGCACATTGTGTAGTGTCATTTAAAAGGCCAGAATCCGTATTTACCGGATTAAACGTCCTCAGTGTGCTCCAAAGTTGCCATGCCACCGCGGCCAAAGGAGCAGCTGCTCCTAGTTTGTCAGTTCCAGCAGAAACTTCAACCGCATGTACCTCCTGTGGTTCCAGGTATGCTGATAAACCAGTCCTCACATCACCAATAGCCAATGCATACCCGCTTAAAATCTTCATGAATACTTTAATCCAAAGGTGCGCCCCTTTTCTTGGATCAGGGTGCATGTTCCTTAGCTGAACACTGTCAGCACATGATAGAGGGTTGTAAACAACTGCATTCACCTGTCCTGTAGCACTGTGAGTCTGAAACAATAGCAGTTGCACACTTTGTTTTGTGACACTGCGCCATACAGGAAGTGACATATGTAAACGTCATAACCCCTCCAGGATGCAGGGTCCTCCCCACAGTCAATGACGTCACAGAGATTGAATTGGAAAGTTACTGAGCTACCCAGAGTATAGTTTACCTCTAAGCCCCCGTAATATCTAATGCAGGGATCTGGCGATATTTTCCAGGCCGGCGCATCACGCTTGGCCCTGAACACAACCAGTCCAGAATTATTCATGCGGGAGGTTGTGGTATCAAACTGAATTTGTTCAGCATGGATTAAACCAGAAACAAAGAAAAATAAAATCAAACTGGATCGTCCTCCCCTCGATGTTTTGCTGCAGCATAGCAACATTCTTACTCCTCAATGTTTTCTCCAATATCCCTCAGGTGCTTTCTGGTGTCTCTGAGGTTCCTCTCTGTGGAAGGTGTGCCCTTTCTACAGTGTGATTTTTGCCAAGATCTGCTTACCTTGGTTTCAGCTTCGTTGAGCCAAACCTTCAAACTGTAAGTGGTTGAGCTTACCACCTTAAAGGGTCCAATCCACCTGGGGTCTTTCCAAGTTCTATGGAACACTTTTCTGTATATCCACTCCCCAGGGGCAATCTGCTCCGGGGTCTCTCCCTTTGGTTCTCCGGTCAGGGCTTCCTGTGTGTTGTGAGACAAAAACTTCACAGCAGACTGCAATTGTTGGACATAATGCGTTAGCTCCTCTTGTTGTAGATCCAGACTGGGTTCACAGCCCTGTTGGAGAGAGGAAGTGAAAGGACAGGTCATTGTCCTTCCTGTCAAAAGTTCATGGGGAGACAGCCCCATGCGATCAGTGGGTGATGATCTAATCGAGAACATCACCAAGGGCAGCGCAGCCAGCCATGTCATTCCAGTATCAGCACAAACTTTAGCAAACTGCTCTTTGATTGTGCGATTTGTCCTCTCTACAAGCCCTTGAGAGGCTGGATGAAATGCCGACCCAAACTTCTGTTTGATCCCAAAATACTCCTCTACTTGTTTTAAGGAGTCTGAGGTGAAGTGTGTTCCGTTATCTGAACGGATGCTGAGTGGAACACCATAACGTGGGATCAGATTGCGTAGATTCCGTTTTGGTGGGCGTGGCTTCAACCCACCTGGTGAAAGTATCAACACAAACAAGCAAATATCTACATCATTTCACCCTTTTGTCTTTTCCCATGTCCACAAAATCAATAACAACCTCCTGCCAAGGTTTGCTGGGAACAGGAAATGCTCCCATTCCAACTCTCAATGTTTACTTTGGGTTGTAATGGCAGCAAATGGACCAAGTATTTACAAAATATTTACAAACATCCTTGAGGAAAGGGTGCCACCACTTTTGGCTAATTAGCCTTAGCAGTTTTTCACTGGACTGGTGGTCCCTGTGGTGCGCTTCTTCACAAAGAAGCAACAGAAGTGCCAAGGAGGCCACAAGTCTCCCATTATGTGACCTCCATACACCCGTCTGTTCGTCCTGTTTTTCCCCTTTTTCAACCCATGCCTGTTTTGTCTGAGGTGCTGCAGCTTTTTTCATGTCAATGATGTCCACCAGCCCCGTGTCCCATGCAACAACAGGGGACTGAACCATTTGTGCTGTTGCCTTTACAGTTCTCTTATAATCAGCCACTGTTTTTGCGGCCGAATCAGCAGCATTGTTCCCCATTACTATTTTCGAGGCCCCAGATTGATGACCCGCGCATTTAATGACCGCCACGCATTCAGGTTTTGTCAAGGCTTCTTTCAAGCGCAGCATGTGATTAATGTGTTTGACAGGTTTTCCGGCTGTGGTTAAAAATCCGTTCTTAACCAGTGTTTTAGGTCGACATGGACTGTTCTAACTGCGTAGGCCGAATCAGTGACATGTCCGGAATAACTGGAGGAGTCGTGTACTTACCTTCTTGTTTGAAAGAAGATGATTCACTTACCCCCTGCAGACTTTCACTCTCTTGTTGTTTGTCAAGGCCTGAGAAGCATATGCTGAAATAGAGTTCAGTTAGTTTTATCAAGCCTGCTATTTTGATTTCCTCTTTTTGGCATTTTTCCCGAGCAAAGTCACCAGCACCAGCCGTTTTTACCTGTGCTTTGGCTAGTCTATTTTTTAACATTTGCAAATAGTGAGTGCACATCTGAGGCCCCTTCGCATCACCAAAAAACCCTTTAATTTCACTGACTCAATGTCAGTAACGTCTCTCTCACACACACACACACACACACACACACACACACACACACACACTTTATGGCCAAGCTTTAGTTAACTCTGTACGTACTCTTTCTTCGGTCTTGCTGGTTGTGTATGCGTCCCGCTCACGGGTTTATTCCGGTCTTCCTGTTTCCAAAACAGGTCAGGGTTTCTTATAAAAAAGATTTCTTGAACTCACCGGTCTTACTTTCTTTACTCATCTGTAATCGGGGTGTTAACAGAGCCACCCTCCGTCAAACCCGTGCATTCACACCATTGTGTATTTGCCTGGTCTTGTTCTCAATGTCATACGCGCTCATTTTTCGAAAAGGCAACTTTTATATTTCCGTGAAAACGAAGATTTTTATGTTCGTCCTCGCGGAAAATAAGAGGCTCTAAACCCGCATTTTCTAGGCTACACGATGTTTTAGAAGCCACGCGTAATGGCGTGCCTGTCAGAATGGCGGCTTTTATGCTAAACACAGAGGAACACATATTTTCCTCTGTGTCTAACAAGGGGACCTCTAAACCCCAAATTCTCCACATTCACAGTATTTTCAGAGACCTGGCCAGGGTCTCCCGGACTTTCACCTCTGTGACCGCACGCAAATCCCAAACTTCTTCTCGACACGTTTGCAAACAATTATCCTCAAACTTTTCTCTGCCTTTAGGAGTGCAAAAAGTCGGCCCTTCCAGGAAGAAAAAGACACTGGGAGATAAATGGAATCCTTTTTGTGTGTTTTTCCTCTGGAATGATGTCCGGAAAACGGAAGGTGGTACGCCGCCTTTTGGGTCCGGGCGGAGACACCATTTTGTTATTGTTTTCACCGTACTCTGTCTACGGTGAAACACCCTCGGTGGACCCAGCTCTTTTTACCCAGTCAGGCGACCCCCACTTACTTATTACCTTGAATGTCGGATGCATAGAGCAGACAAGTATACTTTTAGTTATATTTTATCTATGTAAAGACAGAGAAATAGCTACAGTCACATCAGCGCTGATGGGCTCCTGATCGGCAGGAAGCCCCGATTGCTCATCACACAAACATTATATAGGTATCTAGGTACACACCCATGCAAGGGCTGTACACATCCAAACTGTGACATCAGCAGAGAAACTGTGTCACCTCCGGGGTGGTATCTGATAAACATGTGCCAATCTTTTTGGGTCGGTGCCATCTAAGAGTGCCATGCAGTTCTGGGATAAACAGCTCGTTCCACTTGACCTCATTGATATCCTAACAACACTGAGTGAGAAAAGCCCTGCAATGTTCAGGGTCACCTCTAAAAAACTCGGGTAGGTTGAGACGTGGCTCGGGAATTGACGCCTCTGGGTGTGGCCCAGTGACGGGAGCGGAAGTTTGCGGAAGTGTGTAGTTAGCTGCGTAGGTGGGCTAATATCTCCGCTACGCCTTCCTCCAGCTGAGAAATAGACCTCTCAACACCAGACCGCCACTGATCATCTGAGGATGGATCGCTGTCTAAATGGCCAGATCGTTCTGTAACGTAGGGGGAAACGGATCCAATAATCAACTCAGAACAGTTCAGTGTAACGTTTAACAGGCTCTTTATTTAGAAGCTGAGCATGCTGCTGGTGATGCACAGCTCACTCACAAGCCAGTGACCTCCTGTGGTAGAGACAACGGGTTAGCGATCAGCATAGAGTGGGGAATGGTCGAAATGGAGTGAAGCTGAATCACTAACCTGTTGAGAGCTGAAGGTCCGGCTGCGGACTGTGTCCACGGGGCGTAAGCCATGGGGCGGCAGCCAGCCTGATGGTCCGCTGGAACTCTCCTGTTGTGATCCGGAGAAGGTCCAGGATAATCACTAGTACACCGGGTCCACACAGCGTTTCAAAAGGGGGAATTCCAAAGGCAGGTCCAGGTCCAATCCAGGGTTCGTTAACGTTCGGGGTCGTAGGTACAAAGGGGTCGGACAGGTTCGGTAATCCATGTACAGGCGAAAAACGGGTCATCCAAAAACAGGTCAAGGTCAGGAAACAGAAACAGGCAATCAGGAAATGCTGGAAGGTACTCAGGTTTGTTGGCATGAGACAATCTGGCGCTGGTGGTTTGTTTGGCGCTGGTTTATGAGGAGGTGGAACTAGATGAAGCTGGTGAAGGTTGATTGCAAGTGGGGTGGAGCCAAAATAGGTGTACTGAGTGAGGGAAAAACCAACCCCAGTGCCAGGATCATTACAACAAGACCAATTACTGGGTCAAAGTCTTGGTAGTTCTTTGGGAGTCAACTCATCCAAGGTGCTCGGGCGAGGCCTGAACGTCGGAGCAGCGAGACTGCAGAGAGAAAGGAGAAATGACTAATGGCTCGAACCAGGAAACAAGCCAGAACGTGCGCTGCTTACCATTAAGCTGGGCAGACCTAACCTGGGGAGGTGTGTCGAGGGAACTCCGAAGTCTACATCTAGATTGGGTAGGGTGGCTAGTGGCTGGAGGGTGGCAGATGGAGCTGGCAAGAGATCCGGAGCGAGCCTCAGCTGACTGGAGCGACAGACG
The DNA here is from genome assembly GCF_011125445.2 of Fundulus heteroclitus. Lineage (NCBI taxonomy): Eukaryota > Metazoa > Chordata > Actinopteri > Cyprinodontiformes > Fundulidae > Fundulus > Fundulus heteroclitus. Next base: position 307,178 of record NW_023396559.1, on the reverse strand, counting down.
GATTGACCAGAGTTCAGATGCGTCAGTGGAATCTGGGAAGGGGACCTCAGGCCCGACTTGGTAATGCCAAGGGAGTATGAGGGGGAGAGCCAGAGCAAAATCTGAGCGGAGGACTCCACTGGTCTGGTTCTTCGGACAGGACTTCAGGATAGGTGAGTGCATCCAAGCACAAGCTGTGACAAACAGGAGAGTCAAGATTAGTCAAAAATAGTGGAACGAAAAAACTCACAAAATAAGTTCCAGGAGCTTGGTCAGAGGCCACGTCATACCACGACTGGTTTAAAGCCAGAGGAAGCCGCTTCTGATGAGCCGCAGGTGTAGGGCACACCCCTAGCCAACTATAACCACCTGTGGAGTAGAATAGAGAAGGACCACACAGAGAACCCTGACAATAACATTTGTATGGAGTGCTGTTTTATTGCTACTTTGTGCTGCTCTACCAAAGTGTCTCGCTCGCTCGCTCGTCATCGGACGCAAATCAAACATCTTTGTGTATGTATTTAGCGGCGTAAATCGTGAGTCAGACTCAGATTTAGAAGCTGGTACGTGAAATAAAGTAAGAAACACACACACGCAGGTAGATCATCAGAGTTTAGTCCATGAACCTGGATGGCTGCTTCAGAGACGTTTCAGGTTCTGGAGGTGTGGCCGATCTGAACGTCTCTTTCTTTCTCTTGCTCCAGGCTGAGCCACCAATGCACCTGAAAATCCTCAGGATTCTGTTGCGGATGTTTTGTGTAACTTTATTGTAAATTCAATTTATGTTCTAATTTTATTTCCATAACCTTTGTTATAATGGTTGTGTTGTAACTGCAACAGATTATTATTATTTTTTGCGTCAACCCAGTTGGGACACTGAAAGGGGTGCGTGGCTAAAATTGTTTGTGAACTGCTGTTTTAAATATTAAAATATTTTAGATGTTACAAGATCGCCATAATCTTCATAGGATTAAATTTTGAAAATGAACGAACTAAAATAAAATACATTTTAATTAAATACTCATTCATTATTTTCAAAAGCTGAGCCGCATCAGAGGGTTCAAAGAGCAGTGTTGGGCACGTTACTTTGAAAAAGTGATTAGTTATAGTACTAGTTATACTAGTTACTTCTCCCAAAAAGTAACTGAGTTACTCCACTATAAAAGTAACTAGTTACTAGTAAAAGTAACTTGCATTACTTTTTCGTTTCTGGCTTTTTTACTTATTTTTTTACAAATTTTTTGCTGCCATGTCCATTCAATGCACCCCCCCCCCACACACACACACACACACATACTCCCCCTTTTGTGTTGAACAGTGAAGTGTGGTGAAAGCAGCTTTAATTCTCCATCACATAACTTTCATAGCGCGCATGCATTGACTTTTTCAACAATTTTCTCTTGCGGTTTTCAGCAGCAACGGCATTGTTTCTTATGGTTTAATATTGTCCATATGCCTTTTTTTAAAGATTTCGCAGGACATGCACAATTCCAAGCTTATTTCCTGTCATTGCCATGGTGAATCACGTTATTTGCGTTCCAGTGATCGGGATTTTTTTCATGCTCACGTTCAATGGTCGGTCGGGTGCTGTGTTTAGTTACCTGACTAATATCATCTGTTCTGAAAACGGACATGCTGAGAACAGGGCCGGATTATGCATAAGGGCCAGTGGGCCAGTGCCCAGGGGCACCAACCATGGGGGGGCACCACATGACACATGCTTTAAAAATATATTTTTCATAAATTGTTATATCATTTACTTTAAATTGTTGAAAGACGATGCATTATTCGTTTTGTGAACACTGATGTCACAATAATAATAAATGATAAATAAATCAAGATTTTTATGATTTCAACATTTTAAAATGAGATATTTGAATATTGCTCACTATTCATATGCTTCATATGCCTACATGTAGTTGTGTAAGTTAGTAAATAGTAAATTACATTACAGAAATCCCCTTGATTATGTCTGATGTTTTTGACCGGAGGACAGCATGGGTAAGGGGGGGGGGGGGCTTTGAGGTATAGTGCCCAGGGGTACCACATTGTCTTAACACGGGCCTGGCTGAGAATGACAAAGAGAGGACGAGCTGCTCAGAGTTGCAGCTTTGTACTCAGTGTAGATCAGCCGTTTTTTCTGAAACGACGCTCAGAACAAAGATGCACGGCGCAACCTGCCCAACCATAAAGGCGTCTGCCCAACCCATCAATCAGCGGTGCGCTCCGATCAGCACCTGGCGCTCACTGAGCCGGGCCGTGGAACACCATCACACCAGAGTTGCAAAACGGTTTAAAAAACTTGGTTTATTATTATTTTGTTTACAGTTCAGCTTGGATTTTATTTACTGCGTAGCATAGCTTCGCTGTGCACGCTGAATCCAGATGCTGTGCGCGAATGCACACGCGCGCAGTTCAGAAGGAACATAAACAGTTTGGCGCGTCAGTTCGAAACAGTTCCTGAATCGGTCACGTAGCGCATATGCGCATCGACACAGGTTTTGCTCTACGAGCTCGACTCATGTGGCGACGCATCGGCGTTGCCGGACCCATGTTCTTGTCCTTTTCACTGTTTTACTCAAAATAATGTGCGTACCTCCAAGAATCAAACGCTGTCTTCTTGCCATCTTGCCGGGGTACAAACACAAGTAGCTTACACACACAGGTGTGCGCGCACACACACACACACACACACACACACACACACACACACACACACACACAGAGGCAAAGAGCAGGGTACAGACGCAAGCAGCCGCATTTAACTAAATGCAGAAAAGCAGGGACTTCACTTTCCTGATCGAGGGAAATAACGGAATAACGAGTGCTTATTTTGAAAAATAACGGAGTTACTGATTACTGAATTTGCAAAACTAACGCGTTAGATTACTCGTTACTGAAAAAAACTAAAAAGAGTTCTCTAACGCGTTTCTTATAACGCATTACCCCCAACACTGTCAAAGAGCCGCATGTGACTCCAGAGCCGCAGGTTGCCAACCCCTGTCCTAAACCATTTGTAACCAACCTATGAGTTATCAAATGTATTATGAAACTAGGTCCGAACAGAGCCTGACTGAATTAACTCAAACAGCCACAATAAAACACAGACACGAAAGGGTTGCAAATATGAAATGTAGTTTAGTAGAAAACTTGTCGACATAAAAGGTAATAACATATATTGGCATACAAGAAAATTATAAACAGAAAGGCACCTTTAAATCCCCAATGTCTTCGTTTACCCCTAGGGCTTTGTCCTCCTTTATTGGTAACTGAGTCTGTCTAATGGAGTGCACTCCTTAATCCTATTTCTCAGTTCAAATATCCATGCAGGTTGCTTGGGACAGTCCTACCACAGCAGATAATCCATCTGCTCTCTACGAGTGTGTGTAGATTCTGGTTCCACGGCTCAATTGGGTTGGCTCGCCATCTTACAGATTCTTCTCCATGGCTCTTTACCATACATCAAAAGACCTGACCGATTTGCATATACACTGCCAGAGTGTGATGTCACCGTTCAATCCCAGCGCGGTCAAAAGGCTTGTCCGCTGCCACTGTTCCAGCACTTGTTCTCTATAGTCCAAAGTGGCACTGGACTACTCCCAAGTCGCACCACCACAGACAACAGCAGAACGTTTCACTTAACTCCCGTACTTATTGCGTTTTTTTTTTCAAGGAACTCTTGTGTGGTGTCTCTGTGCTCGGCTTCCGACGGAAAAAGGAAGCAGACAAGCAGCGCACAGACACAGTGGCTGAACGTGACACCTCATTGGCTGCTGCATGTGTACATGAACTCTGCTTGTTTAAGCCGAGTGACGTTACATGGCCTTTTCACTCGATTTTCTTAATACAACATGGAAACTAATAATGATACAAAAGATTAACTACAAAAATAAATAAATGAAAGTGTGAACAAAAATAAAAATTATAACATTTATAGTTTTTATGTACAAATCATTTACCGTAAATCGAATCTTTTAGTCAAACCAGGTTTTTACGCCTGGGTTACACATTCATGCTAGCATCTACGTGTAAAATGTAGGGCTTGATGGGGTCTGCGAAAGCTAGGACAGAATTGTGTGTCAGGTAATCAATGATCTTGTTAAAGGCCTCTCTACAACTGTTCTATCCCAACGTTGTCCAAATGGTTCTGGAACTTTATAATAAGTGTAGCTGAATGATTTGTTGGAAACTTTTGGTGGATAGCCTTTCGTGAGTCAAGTTAGAGGACAGACAATACTAGAGTATTTGGCAATGAATCTACAGTAATATCCACAAAATTCAAGAAACAATCTCAGTGACTAATGGTCTGTTAGTTCTAGCCAGTTCTTTATTACCTCCACTTTTTCTGGATTGCTTGCAATGACCTGAACTGAGTGTGGTGCTCCACTCCCGTGGCCAGGCTAAAATCTATTTTGCTTAAAGAGAAAACCATTTGTCTCTTGGCTAAAAGATTGTGAAGCTGATTTTTCCACTCCTCTGGGACAGGTAAGTCCCCAAAGTCAAAGTGCTCAATATCTACGGGGAAGAGTCCAATGTCCGTGGTACAACAACTACATCTACAGCATTCATTTCTGTAATAACTGTTCCAACTTAGATGGAAGTAGGTTTTTGGGTTTAATTTTTTTAAGAGAACACATTACACATAAGATAAGATAAGATAGTCTTTATTGATCTCACAATGGAGAAATTCACTCGTCACATCGGCTCATACAAGAAGGTGCAGAGTAGGGAAGGTGCATTCAATTATATACAGTGAATCTTCATATATACAATGGATCAGAAAGAATACCAAAAAAATACAAAAAAAAAGGAAATAGGAATGGGCATATGATGTCTCATTTACATTCTTAGTGGTCTATATATATATATATATATATAAACATATCTATATACTTAAATATATACATATATCTATGCGCCTACTTACATACGCACCTACGCGTATGTACGTGCATATACATTGTATACATTTGTACATACATACATACATACATACATACATACATACATGTGGGCTGACTTATGTTCAGGTGTTGATAGCAGCAGAAGTCACTACATCAGGATTATTGCACGGGTTGTAGGACAGTGTATTAAATAGATTATTGCACCTTGGTTATTGCACATTAATTATTACAGTTATGGTCACAGTTATAGTGCAGCATTGTAAAATCTTATAGCAGCAGGAATAAATGACCTCCGGTAGCGCTCCTTTTTACAGACAGGATGTCTAAGTCTTGCACTAAAGGAGCTGCTCAGCTCCTCTACAGTCTGGTGCAGCGGGTGGAAGGTGTTGTCCATGATGGATGTGAACTTGGACAACACCCTCCTCTCAGCCACATTACATACTAACAATGTACACATTAACATTTTTAACTGACAAATCTTACATTTGTATTCCACTTTTATGAATTGTTTTTAAAGCTTAACTGGTACCACTATGAATCTACTTTAACACTTATATATATGTGTGTGTGTGTGTGTGTGTGTGTGTGTGTGTGTGTGTGTGTGTGTGTGTGTGTGTGTGTGTGTGTGTGCGCGTATATATAGTGTGCATGTATATATATGTACATAGTGGGCTTATAACATCATCCAGTGTTGGTCCTTGGGCAAGACCATGAAAGCTAATACATGATCAAAGTGCATAAAGAGAGAACCATACCAGCTCAGACGTTCAAAATCAAATGCCTTACAGAGAACAGTTATTTATCGTGCCATCAGCTTTTGGAATATTCGCCCACTGAATATACGTGTACTGAATAGTAAAGTATCTTTTAATTATTACTTGAGAATGTACTATTTAAATTTGTGAGTGGTGAATTAAGATATTTACTGTATGAAAGTGAGAATTATGTAATAGATATGAATGTAATAACTTATTTTGAAGGAATTTTGATGATATCTACAGTAATTTCTACAATGTTTGATTAAGTGATTTTTGTTTTGTCTTGTGGACCCCAGGAAGACTAGCTCGTCCCACTTTTGGTGACAGCTAATGGGGATCTTTTTAACAATAAACAATAAACGTTGCCCAGAGAAACAAAGTTTGCGTCAAGTGTTGAGGAACCAGGACACTTTCATGACAAATGAGCTACTGGAACACAAAGACAATGGACTCGAGAAGATTATAAGGTACTACTGGAATGCTACTACTCCAGTAACACTTGTTAAAGGGGCTACATGAAAAGACCCACAGTTTAAACTTAACAGCAAAACAGATAGTAACTCAGTGTTCCAACATCCACAAATGGCAGCTGCTTTCACACCTAGAGATTCAAGTGATAGTTTCACAACTAGAGCAAGAGGGAATTAAGACACACAATCAGATAGGGGGAGTTAATATCAACCCCTCAAAGATTGGGTACCAAGCCCCAATGATGCAAGAACAACTGAATGGGAGCCTGACCTAAGAGATAAGATTCTAGCTAAATGAAGAGCCTGTCAACCCTGACATTGACCTGTGAAGCTAAGTCAAGTGCCTCCCCAGGATCTCGTAGATGATGTAAATACAGCACTAAGTACAATCCCTACCATGACCATCACAGAGATCAGTGAGCTGATATACAGTACAGCGCTAGTGATCCTTGAGATGCTTGGCAAAGGTAACGTTAAGCGCAGCCATAATGAACAATGTCCACAATGGAAGAGAAGGTTGGAAGCCAAAAATCAAGGCAATGTGTAAGTAGGCCAATTGTCAGAACTCCTAAAGGGTGCATCCAGAAAGGCAATCCAAATCCAAGTGGACGGGCCTCAAACAGAGGCCCATACACTGGAAACCACCAAACAAAGACTCCAAGCCTTGGCTGTCCAACTGAAGAGATATACAAAGGAAATAGAAGCCAGAAGAATAAACAGGCTGAACCCCCTGTCTACTTTTAAGACTAATCTTAAAACTTTCCTTTTTGACTAAGCTCATAGTTAGAGTGGCTCATGTTACTCTGAGCTACCTCTATAGTTATGCTGCTATAGGCTTAGGCTACTGGAGGACATCAGGGCCTATATTTCTCACTCTACTGAGTTCTACTGTTCTCCAGTCTACTGTTCTCCAGTTTTGCATGACTATTGTCATTTCAGCTTTTAACTTTTTGTTCTCTCTCTTTTTTCTTCATAGTAGGTATACCTGGTCTGGCGTTCTGTTAGCTGTGGCATCATCTGGGGAAGACAGATCACCTACTACTACCATCTAATGTAGAACAGTTTAC